>NW_028145642.1:465000-540000 GCF_977016875.1 Pavona decussata
CAGAGTGGTGTTAGTGGCGGTAAAGATAGAAATGAGGAGGAGGTAGTGGTGGATGGTGATGGGAGACCACAGAAAAAGCAAGCAAAGAAAACTGTGGTGCAAGTGGAGTCGAAAAGCCATGTGGCAGATAGTTCAAAGTATTGAACAATGTTTGTCTCAACAAGAAAAAAACAGTGATCTTAGGCTGGCAACCATGTTCGAGTCAGAGAGGAAAAGGGACGAGCTATTTCTTAATTTCCAAAGATAGCAGGCAGAAGCGAAGCAAAGGCATGAATTGTAGATGGCCCAATTGTTAATGCAATCTGGAGCAGGCCAAAACCTTCCCTCTATGGCTTTACCCACGCACTTGAGTGTCCCTGGAAACAGCATACCTGGCATGACATGACAGATGGTGGTGATCGCACATCAGCTGGAAGCATTCCTTTTTATGCAAACAAACTCAATCAGAGAAACTAGAAAAATGCAAAGAACGTGTTGTTGTTTTAATATCTCAATTAAATCTAGAACAGGTCACTTGATGTATATCAATGTTATGATATTTTTTTTCTCCAAGCTATTGGTTGGTATTATGATTAAAACAAGGATCTTAATATTATCAATCTATTGTTGTAGAAAGATAGATAAGACCCTGCATGCCTGGTCACATACACATTTGGCAAAAAGTACCTTTTTATATTAACTATGTTTTGTAATTTTATGTCAAAGAAACACTAGTAAATGCCATGGTATGGAATAGTCAAGTTAAACAGCAACAGCCGGTTATAGTTTGGCTGTCATAAACTCTTCCAAGATAGGCTGTACAGTTCAGTTTATATCATAAAAGTTTCAACTAGAAAATGAGCTTAATATAATCTTAATAGAAGTAATTTAAAATAATTAAAAAAGTTGATATTATTGTTCTAAAATATTACTTTAATGTCGTTTAGTGGAAACCAGATTGATCATTCTCTTGGAGTGCTTTTAAAGTTACTCCTGCAAGGACCACGACCAACCACAAATCTTTTGTCGAATCTCTTGAGCCAGGTTTCTATCTTTCGTTCTCTTAGTGGCCTTTTTGATGATGTGAAGATCGTAAACTTCAAGTTTCCATGGGTCATTTCTCTTGATACACAAGTTGTGAAGGGCAATGCAACACATTATGATAGGTTCGGTGTTAGATCTTCTACAATCAGTTTTGTTGTAGTGACTCCACCATCTGTCTTAGAGGGTATTATATGCATGCTCAGAGACAACCCAAGTACCTCTCAACTTTGTGTTAAAGTTCTTTCCCTTTGCATCTTTTGTACAATCTGGAAATGCTTTAATTAACCATGAACGTGAAGGAAATGCAGCATCACCCACTGTTGTAAAAGGTATTTGTCCATATCCAGGTAGTTCCAAAACTTGATGAGGTATGCAGTGACCGGTTTCAATGGAATTGAATATATATGTGGACTGTAAAAACATTTGAGGCATGCATTGACCCTGGCGCTTCAACAGCTGCTAGAAGAAATCATTATTTGAAGCAATCAAACCCATGTTTGTCACCTAGGAATGCTTTTTGAAACTGAAGAAGTTCTCTAGGTGACAATTGATGTAAACATGAAAGCCATCCCACACCTGGGTCCCCACACATGGGAATCCCCAGTCTTTTCTTCCATTCGTCATCGCTCTGTGGCAGCGTTACCAAGTCATCATACATTGATTGTACTATGACGTTAATTACACTATTAAAGACAGTGCAAGCAGTAGTTGGTGCCACACCAAACAAGTCACCTATAGCACTACAAGAGCACCTGTGTGGATTGTTTCACGCGTTACCCTCACCCTTTTCTTAAACTGATGGCCGGGCTAATTGTGGTAACCATTCTCTCAGGTGGTTTCTTTCTTCATCCATTCCTTTTGAATTCCTTATGGACTGCCCCAGCAGCACGCTCTTTGATGCATACATCCAGAAGGGTCGGCTCTGAAGAGTGTCAAGAGTTGCAGTTCTTGAAACTTTTCGATAAAAATAATGATAAGTTGCTTTCGAGTTTTCTTTTCCTTGCCATAAAGTAAGCGATGGCTGCCATTGTGATGAATTGGTAACCACACCTAAGCTTCAAAGGCATGCTCTATCCGTCTTATGTGAATCAATGACAAGGGAAATTTGAAATGTGCATCCGTCTCAAATTCACACCAAGACGGAAAATGCATCAGACGGGTTATCCGTCTCTAGTGTGAAAACGGCCATTATGAAATTTGAATGATTTAAAGTGGCTTAGAATTTAGTTTGAGTGGATAAAATTGGTCATTTTTACTGACAAGATCCACACGATCCCTGATCCTCTATGTTTAAAGAGTGTTTTGTTGTTGTTGTGTTTTACGGTTTTGGAACACAACTTTATTCAAGGTAATCACAAAGCAGACTGATGACAATGCATGCTGGGAACTTCTTAGTTTTAGGATCGCAACCTTCCAAGCTGTTTAACTGGTAGTTTTTTTTTAAACATTACACTAAAATTTCTCAACAGTTGTAGAATAATTTTAGCAAAACAGTCTCAAACCAATCTAGTTATTTTAGAAAGCTAATGCTCAAACAATTTGAATGAGAACATTCCTGCTAACAGTGTTTGTTTTCTTGGCAACTCTCAACATTTTGTTTACTTGTGTCTACCTTGTTTTGTAGCTTGAACAGTATAATGCACTCAAGGAGCAAGTAGGAAGAGAAACTGCAGCTCTCAAGTTACAGCTAGACAAGGTACACAGACTGATGTATTATCCAGTCATCAGTGTTGCCATTTTTTACTCTAGTTTCACCTTCAGCTGTTTCAAAACACATGAAATACTACTAGCTGTTTTGAAGTGATCACTTTACAGTAATTGTTCTTCAAAGAGACCTCATACCGTAAATGAGCTATCCTTGAACTTCCTTCTCATCCCTTGGTTCCTACAGTTCCTGGAAGACTTCTGAGGATGTATTTATAGTTCTTGCTTTTTCATTTTTTAATGTAACTAAACTTCTAAATGTTGTCTCTTTTCGTGTACATGTACATAAAAAAAATCATGTTGCACTGTAGATTGTTAGAGAGCAGAACTCTGAGCAGGAATCCCTTGATCAGTTAAAACAAAAGAAAGCAGATCTGTTGGCTCAGCAGAAACACAAAACAGATCAAAGGTACGTGAACATATAAGTGAAGGTATAATAAATAATACTAAGCTAAACAAAACCCTTTCCTAAACCCTTATAGTATATTGCTGTTGTTTGTTTGTCCTGACTTAAGACTTCTATGTCACTCTAATTCAGGGCATGTGGCATTAATTTATTATTTAACCAACTGGTCAAGGAAAGCAGAAAACATCAGGCCATTTGATGTGTTTATGGTATAATCATCATGAGAACTCTCCAAGTGTAAACACTAACAATGTTATTGTTAATGTCTTTATTAAATATTTTTGTGTGTACACGTGTGGCTTTACATTCAACAGGACACAGCTGATGGAGAGAATTGAAAAACTTGATGAGTACATCAGGTTTGTGTTCTACTAGAAATTGATTTAACTATTATATTTAAAAAGTCAAGAATCTGCATGTAATTATACCATAAATAGCAGATGAACATTACATCAGTGAAAGTACCAGTATTATTGTTTGCTGATCATGATGTAAACACATACATGTATGTAACATTTCATTCTGGCATAACATTTTGTTAGTCAACGTAGAAAATTACCATGTGCTTTAATTACTTTGTATTGTTCATTTTAAAGCACCAACATACAGACTGTGGAGAAGCTGAAGGGAGATCATGATAAACTGGAGAAAGAGATCAGGTATGTCATTGAAGAACCAATTTTTGTGTCCACTGTTCTGTTTGACAACAAAGAATGTTTTAAACTGTAGTTGACTACTACATGTACTGTGTTCTAGGACTTAATATATACATCTTACTTTGTTTCATGAGATTTTTCTCATCTCAGTCCACAATGTCCCGGGGGAGGGGAAACAGGTTCACCAGCATCCAGGTCCAGCTGTTTTTGTTTTTGTTTTTTCTTTTTCAAGTGGTTGTCACGTATGTCACATGCCATTTCTAAGTGTCTTTAACTCATGAATGCGCGCATGCGCAATGAACGAGTTATCGTGATGTGGACTGAATTTCACTCGCTCGATCAGATGTAAAGTTTATATCAATTTAATCGGAATTTAATCAAAATCATAAATTATTCATGAGTCTGCTTATAGTGCATGTATTCACCATCAGCCGCCATTACAGGACAAAAAACAAGGACGTAAAATCAACTCAACAAATAATGTATTCTTAAAAGAAAACAGCTAGTATGTGTGTTGTCTGCTAACTCCTTCCATTGAGCAAAACTAAGGGGCAACTTTCCTTTCAGGGCAGATAGTTTCCAAAAGTTCGACTTCGATTAACCTCCCTCATAGCCGCTCTTTTGGCTCTTCTCATTGGGGAGGAAAGATTGCGTGACAAGCCAAAAAAGCATCTACGAGAGAGGCTATACTTTGATAGGCCGAGCTCCTCCTTTCAGCAAACATCAAATGCAAACACAAAAACCTTTAAAGGAGCTTACCGTAAAAATCCAAGGAAATGATGTGACTGAAAGAATATGAAATCCGCAGTGCGATAAATCCCCCTCTATGTTAAACATAATTGATAAGATCAGGACGTAAACACTGAATTTACATACAGCTGGACACAACATAAAAAAGAAAATGTTCAATTAACTTTAAAGATTCAAGACAATTTCGTGGGTGAAAGGCTAAGGCTAATGTAGGAAAATAAAACTTAAGCTTCGAAATAAATTTCATTCGGGGTCCAGTGTGAGCTATAAGATCTATTCACCAGAACAAATGTAAACACTGAAAGTTTGCTAATGCAGAGCGACAATCAATGCTTGACTTATTTCTATATTTATGTTCACTTGGATAAAGCCAAAATAGCAACTTCAACAAGATTGAAAGCTTCTTTCGATGTTATAAACGGCTGACGGAAACCGTCGTTTGAACGTAGAAAGGAATATGGCCATACTGAAAACAGTAAGATTAAGGTCACTTGCTAGGCAACCAAAATTGTTCATATGTATCAAGTGTCATTTGGCAATAACACGACGCGAGGAAAAAATTACGGAGGTTCTTGGAAGATAAACCGGACGCTTTTTTTTTGTCGATTGGCAACCACTTAAAACCACCAACAGAACGTACATGACCACCTTTTCGTTGCTTTGTGTATTGAAAGGAATCAGAGTGCGTGTACATGTGTAATTTAATTGTTTCGCGCAGTAAGCAAAAAACATGTACACTAGTAGTTTCCATTGGAAAGTGAAGTGCTGGGGGTAAACTGCATATAGAAGAAGAGTGGTTAGTGCTATCTTGGTGATTGCATGTACTTGAGATGGTGAACAGTTGAGCTGCTTGGTATAGTTTGCTTATGAACTTGGCTAATAGTGAAAATGTTCACGACATGAAATTAACAGGATGAATATTTCTCTCGTCATGTCAATAATTGATAGGAATATAATCAATTATAAACCAAACAAAATGTGAAGACTCTTCAGTTTTTGGAGAACAGTGGGATTATAAACAGGGTTGTATATAAGAGCCGGCAGCCGGCGAACTTCGCCGGCTACTCCGCGAAGTTTCGCCGGCTACTTTCACTGCTGATCGGTTGTTAAACATTTAAAATTTTAGACAAGAATAGCCTGAAACTCGATGTGAAAAAAATCAATGCGGCATTCCATAAAAATGTTCTTCGATTCAGTCACGCGTTGTCCGTCCTCAAGCGAAATAATAAATCAAAAAATAAACAATGCGGACAGTTTTTGCGACAATGCGACGGGCAAGTTTTGGCGGGACTTTTATCGAAATTCCTCCGTGGGAAAATGCTTCGCACTTGGCATTTTGTTGGACACATCTGTTTTCGACAAAGATGAAGCGACAACAATCATTGCTCAGCTTTATAGAAGACCATAACAAGAGCTCAGAAAGTCAAACAGGTATCTATAATTATTATCTATAATTAGTGAACATGTATGTCACGTTTTACGGTATAAAATCTTTTCGTTGAGGGAAAACCATTTTTTTTTTCACTGGTGTTCCGGTAGACCACAGCTTGACCAGCGCGCGAAGGAGGCGTAAGACAGTATTTCGTCGCTGAGTTTTCGAAATAACACTATTTTGAAGTTAAAACAGGATTGAAGAGCTTTTATAAAGGAATTCAATGTGTATAAATCGAGGCAACGCCGTATCCAGTTGTGCAGCGACTCATAACGCAAAATGAAGTGAATATCACATGCTTTTCATACGACACTTCATGTACAACAAACGAAAGATGTAACCGGAAGTTGCGCAAGTCCTTTCACAGGAAGTTCGTGCAAGATTTTCTCTTTATCATTACCTTTGCTATTATTTGCACCAGAATTGAGGAAAAAGGTTTTCGGTAGTTAACTTTAGTCAAAAACTGCAATATGTCCGGTAGACCACAACTTGACCAGCGCGCGAAGGAGGCGTAAGACAGTATTTCGTCGCTGAGTTTTCGAAATAACACTATTTTGAAGTTAAAACAGGATTGAAGAGCTTTTATAAAGGAATTCAATGTGTATAAATCGAGGCAACGCCGCATCCAGTTGTGCAGCGACTCATAACGTAAAATGAAGTGAATATCGCATGCTTTTCATATGACACTTAATGTACAACAAACGAAAGATGTAACCGGAAGTTGCGCAAGTCCTTTCACAGGAACTTCGTGCCAGATTTTCTCTTTATCATTACCTTTGCTATTATTTGCACCAGAATTGAGGAAAAAGGTTTTCGGTAGTTAACTTTAGTCAAAAACTGCAATATGTACCATTAGTTATGTTAAGTACAGCCGCGAGACAGTTATTGTTAGTTTAAACTCAGTTCTTGACATTACCTCTCCATTCGTACGTCATCAGCGTCATGTTGCACTTGAAGATAGAAAGCCGCGTTCCGGCGACATAAAGCCCAGTGGACTCACTAAAAAGTCTAACTCGAATTTTCCACTTATTTATCTACATTTTACTTATTAAATAATCACTTATGATGCCATTGCAACTTTCATTCAATTTGTAGATGGAACTTCGTATTGACACTTGTTTAAGAAATCAAGCAGCTACTCCAAAAATGTTTCTGCTAAACTCGTTGTTCAAAGAAGAAGAAGACGTTTTGCATCACCAGTCGTTATGTATAGGCAACTCATGTTGTAAACTATCTGCGCAAGAACAAAATGCCCACAAAAAGTTGAAAGACAAGTTCAAACATGAATGGCTGGTTGACAAAGATATCTCATTTTGCTCGAAAACTGGAATTGGGTGGCTTTCTTATTTGGAAGGAAATGGTATGTTTTGTCTTCCGTGCCGAAAACATAATGCTGGCAGCAAGTTTAACAAGTCAAAGGTTTTCAATCTCGGGTTCGGTTCGTTTCCGGAAACGGACTCTGATAGAACATAGTAACAGTCAGCAACATCGTGATGCCATCTCTGCGGAACACCTGCAAAGAGTGTCAACATTTCATAGAGAAATCACTGAAAAGGAAAATACTGCTCATGATGTCTTATTTAAGGCATTCTATTCTTTGTATTGGCTTGCTAAGGAAGAACTCCCCAATAGAAAGTTTACTTCCTTATTGTCACTACTGGAGAATTTGGGACTTGAAGAAATGAAATACTTGAATCACCTATCACCTGGTGCTGTACGAGAGATGTTTTTGGTTCTTGGCCAAGTGGTTTTTAACATGACCCTGCAAAAGATTCATAAATCAAATTTTGTGGGTTTGCTATGTGATGATGTCACTGATATTTCTGTTTTGGAACAGTTCGTATGTTTTGCTCAGTTCTTTGACTCTGAATCTGGCAAGCTGCACACTGATTTCCTGTTTGTAGAAAATGTCTTAAAAGACTCTGATTCAGCAAATTCTGAAACACTTTTCACCCTTCTCTGCAAGAAGATGACCGAGCTCAATATTGAAATCAACAAAGTTTCTTCCCTGGTCAGTGATGCAGCAAGTGTTATGCTAGGTTCCAGAACAGGTCTTGCTGCCCGACTCAAGGAAATTAATTCCAGAATCATTTCAATCCATTGTATCTGCCACAAGTTGGCTCTAGCTTGTGTTGATACTGCAAAGGATGTCAAGTACATAGGGACTGTCGAGGATCTACTGAGACAACTGTGGAAGTACCTAGAAAACTCCCCGAAAAGAATGGTGGCGTACTTGAAAGTACAACAAGAAGTTAAGTCTGTTGACTTGTAAGAGAAGAGCAGAAAGGTGATTACCAAAAAGCTGAAGAAAGCATGCCAGACAAGATGGTTATCCCTTGGTCATGCAGTGGAAGCCATATTTGATGACCTAGAAGCATTAATGCGCACACTACGACTTTTCGAAAGAGATGCAACAGCTAGTGGTCTGTTGAAGAAAATACACTGTCCCAAATTCATTGGATGTGTTTATATTCTTAAGCATGTCCTTCCTGTCCTCTCTCAGCTAAGCAAATCGTTCCAGAGAGGATGTGTGAACTTTAGTCACATTGCTCCTGCAATTGGCCATTCAAAGCACAAGTTGCAGGACATATTGGATGAAGGTTTGCCACTGAAGCAGTTCACCAACAGAATCCCAAATCCAGCAACAAGAACGACTTCTAAGTCGATGCGTGTCTACTTTGAAGGTTAACATTGATCAGCGTTTCAGCAGTGCCTTGCCAATCCTCAAAGCATTTGCAATCTTCGATGTCACGATGGTTCCACCTCCTGAAAGTGTGAGCTTCAAGCAGTATGGGCTGAATCACATCAAAACACTTGCTAAACATTTTTACACTGAGTCCAGTCCTGGTTGTGAAGTTAAAAAGCAACAGCTTGAGGCAGAATGGGGCAAATTTAAATTTGACCTGTTGGAGTGGAAGAAAGTTGTCCCCAAGGATGTCGTTGATGGGAAATGTCAATCTGTAACTACAACCACGTGGACGCTTCAGCATATGCTTATACAGCCATCCTACAGGCATTTTTATCCTGCACTGAGTAGCCTTGCTGGGTGTTGCCTCTCAATTCCCATTTCCAATGCGTGGCCGGAACGTGGTGCAAGTTCTCTTAAGCGCATCAAAACCAGGCTTCGATCAAGGCTTCAAAGTGATATGTTGCAGGCACTTATGCAGATTTCGATCAATCGGCCAGCACTGCACTCGGATTAGTGCAGGGTGGTTGTACGTGACTCTCTTCAATTATGGTTGAAACAGAAGAATAGGCGATCTCTGCCCAAGCAAAGAGCCAAAGATCACCCAGCTTCAGTGTCAGAGCCAGTAGTAGAGATGGCAGATGTGGCAGTTCAGGTTGGGGCAGCTGATCAAACTGAGGTTAGCCCCAATGAGACGGCACTCAGATGTGAGGTTGAAGCTGCAGCAGCTGCTCTAAAGCTCACCAATCAGCCTGATGACTCAGACTATGATTCGGAATATGATGATAGTGACATCGAATAGAATAAATCTTCTTCGAAACAAGACTGTGGACGTTTCTGAGTGTAGTAATCACCCTTGAGAGGGAATTACTGTATGCTTGGAGCAAGTCCGCATGGCAGTTCTCATTTTGATCAAGATTTATTCTAGTCGATGTCAATGTCATTGTCCACAGCATTAAGAACAGAACATCTGCGAATAGTAGCTGTAATTTTAAAGAAAACATGTTTCTCTTTATTGTTAAGTGTAAAGCATCTTCCGTTTATACATTTTCAGTGAACAAGTGTTGGATCAAAATGGTTGTAAAGCGAAACAGGCGCAGGCTTTTTACGAACATAACGTAGATCTAAGACACAACCAACCAATGATTTATAGGCCGTTATCACGTTTGAAGCGGCACGTTCTAAATTTTATGATTTGATTCCTGAGAATTTCATGAATTGTTTCCACGAGGTTTTACTTTAAAAGATAAAGAAAGTTGGTCTATCCTTGAGACCACTTCAAGGCCTTATCACTGTTTACTTACGTTCTGGGACGAACAAAGTTGGCCTGTAATAAGATAACTTTTAAACCAAGTTTGTATTCCGTTTAAGTTTGTTTGTTAGGCAGAGCCTTCAAGTATATTGCTACCCAAGTTTTCCAGGTGTCAAGTATCAATATTTACTAAGCTTGATAGCGCTCGCGAATCCAGCAATGCAGATCAGTATTTGAATACAATTGACTGTTATTATTGAAATGTATCCTCATTATTTTGAGATTTTAATCCAGGTTCAATTTACCCAATGTCAATGTTTTCAGGCCTAAAATGCCTGTGAAATGCATTTTCCGCATTCAGTTGTGAAAAGTTTTTTTCCGGGAGAGTATGCCCTAGACTCTTCTCCCCCTTTCCCTCCAAAGAGGGGCGGGTCCTTTCAACCACCGCCGTCTACTTTTCAGAAGCCTCCGCCTACTTAAAAACTTGAAGAAAACCCTGATAAAATTTCACTGTAAAACTGCTAGGATTGGAACAAAATTTACCATTTTCAAATCGCCTTCACCTTACATGAAATGTCTATGAACTATAAATCCTGCAAGTGCTTGTAAATTTTCATTAATTACTTCTTCCAAACACAGTAATATTCATTTTTGAGTACAGAAATAGTGATGTGCAAGGTGTGAAATTTCGTGACCAAACATAAATGAAAGCCTTTTGTTTGTTTTTTTGACTGCGCACAAAACCAGAAGGAAAATGTTGTAAACATTTTAATTAAATTGTGTAATGGCGCATCACACTGCTGGGTTATTTGCACAAGTGGATTTATTTTCCAGGAGTCGGGTGACTGCTTTCTTTTTATGAAGATGCCAATGGAAATGATAGAAACATTGCAAACTGTGTGCAAGTAGTAATTAATGCGCAGAGTTTTTTGCTTGCAACCACAGGGCTGTTTGTACAATCCTCTCGAAGTCTCGATCTCTCATGGTCAAAGTGTCATGTTCGATAGATGGTTTACGTGATAAGTCTGGCACACAAGTTAATATTCTTGCTGACCATGAAGATATTAAGGTTTACAACCAGGGTTTTTTGTAAGCTTTCACTAATATTCACTGATATTTTACGAGCCTATTCCGTGGTGTGAAATCAACCATGATTTTTCAAGGCGTGAAATGTAAGATACTCCACCGTTAAAAGCCTCACCGTGAATTGGCGAGAAGGTTCACATATACATGTACATAGGCTGGTGTAAGTGCGGAGCTTATAAATACTGTGTTTATTGCAACTAAATTAGTGGGAGATACTGATGTTTATGGTTACCGTGTGTGAGAATTTGAAAGGATTTAGGTAGTGATGTGGCTCTATAAAGTGCTGCGCTGGGTTTGTACTGGAAACTGGTGAACTATTATTTACTTTGAAGTTCTTTTAGCATTGCTATACAAAGCCATTCCCAAATAAAAACTCTCAAGTAGACAACCCGACTTTTCCACACTTTCTATAAAAGCATTGTATTATTTCAATAAACACAACGAAGTAAATCTGCACAAAACATCAAATGTATTTTCTGAGACCTCCAGGAATTGCCTCAAATATCCTGAGAAACGTATTACCGCAATTCATCGGAATTTATCTTCACTTAATTTCAAACTCTTTTTTCTCCAAAACCTGGCTTTCTACATGAAACAGGATTTCTCGTCTCAATTCGAGGGCCACGAAATCGAGGCAAATTCTGTGATACCGTCCTAGAAATCTCAAAAGCTTCTGGCACAGGAAACCCAGGCTATTTACGTATGCAGCCTGAAATAGTCTGCTGCGAAGCGAAGCGTAGTTTGATGCTAGTACCACTTTTAATATGGTTAGCACTATTCACTTCTGCATTCAAGCTCTCTCTCTGCCTTCCCAGCCTTTGTGATCCTGCTTATCACATATCAGTCTTGTTGATGTGTAACAATATAGGGTTGCGGTTTTCAATCTTAATTTCTCCTTTTAAAAGGTAATTGAAGTTATATTAAAATTTTCTATTACTTTAATAAAATAATTATGTATTGGAAAATCTTGGATACTAGCCTCCTTTAAATTGATCTAGGAACATTCGTGCCGTAAATGTGATTATTTGTTGATGCATTCCAGTGATGCCAACACCCGTCACCTGGATTTAAGTCAGCAACTGGAGGAGGTACAGGGAGAACTGAATGAAGCCAAAGTTGACAAACATGAAAATGCTCGTCATCAGAAGAAACAGGAAGTGCTAGAAAGCATGAAGAGGCTGTTTCCAGGGGTTTATGGACGACTCATAGACCTCTGTGAACCAGTGCACAAAAAGTAAGTAATCACCAGCATTTATTTATGAAATAGTTTTACTTTATGTCTTTTTATACATGCATTGTTGTTTTTGTTATTTATGAAATAATCCATTCAGCTCTAAGTTACTGTTTACACTGAGTCTAATAAAGGTCTCACAGTATACTTCTGTATAATTTTTTAATTTGACGGTGAATGCATGCTGCATGCATGGGTTTGGCTTTGAAATATACCTGTTATTCTCTGTTATAAAAATATATGCACATTCTCTACTTCGGGGCTAATACAGAAGATATTTCTTGTGCTATCTACAGTTGTGTTCTTTACAGATGGATCATGTAGTTTCAAAGTGTTTATATTGATTTTTTTTTTTTAGGTACACCCTTGCTATAACTAGGGTTCTTGGAAGAAACATGGATGCCATTGTTGTGGACACAGAGAAAACTGGAAAAGACTGCATTCAATATCTGAGAGAACAGGTAGGAAGATATAGACCTACATCCATGAGTTATTTCTTCCTTTTAGCTCCCCTCTTTGACATTTTTGTTGTCCTGGGACCAAGTTACTGAATTGATGCTGGTGATAATCAGTTCCTGTCTGCAGCACCAGGTAGTCAGTGTGAGCAGTACAAGTGTATCTGACAATGTCAATAATGCCTGCATGTTGGCAGATTTTAGAAACTTTGACAACATTGATCGTACCATGTGGTCAGTGGTGTATGATGCCTGCCATACACAGTAGGTGTTTTCAGTCACAACAACATACAGTACTATGCAAAAAGTAATGAGAGCAAATTTTGAGGAATGTCAAGACATTTCACCACTTTTGACGAAAACCAGCGATTTTTTTAACGAAATGAAATATCGCCAAACGATCGATAAATTTTTTGAAATTTAGAAATTGTATGCGAAAGTTTGAGCGAAAATTCAAACGACAATTCGAGAAGATTCCCAAAATTTCAAAGGAAGTGTTTTCAAATGCTTCAAATTTTCCAAGCACGTGTCGAAGTTTTGAAGAGTGCTGCGAATTTTCAAGGTTAAGCAAAGTACAGTATAAGAAGACTTTCGCCTCCTTCAATCAGCGCTTTGATGGCGAGGCATCATGATATCATGATGTTAACATGGTAATGGGTTTGTATAAATGTCATGTTCAGTGATTTGTTATCACACTGTTTACCAGGTTTACAGAAACTCCAACATGCCGAAGGTTTCACTTTAAACTCAAAAGGAATTCAATCTCTTCATGAAAATGGCTTCCAGCCGCTAACAGGGCTCAAAAAAATTAACAGACGAAGGTTCTTTGATCAGCTATCAGAGCGTGGTGCTATGTGTTCTCACAGGGCATATTGTGTAAACATCTGTCGGCATGGATGCCCATATCATGCGAATATCAACATAGTTTTAAATTCGCCTAAACATTTTCTAACTACTGGTATGCAAATCAAAGCGCTTTTTGTCTCTGAAGCGGATTAAAACATTACAAGCTTGACCTTCAGTGGGCAGTTCCAGAAAATAACCATACTCCACCCACAGAAGGTTTTTTTGTTTTGCACCCCCCTCCCCCCCATCCCCCTAGGAAATTCCAGTTTAGCTTCATACTTTGCTTCTAAAATTTTGACTTTTAAGACCCCCCTCCCCCTAGGAATTTCCGATGACCTTCCATGGGATGGGTATAGATTTTTTCTGGAACTGCACAATGGGAGTTAGATTTCAACCAGAAATTTGTATATGTAATCATGATCATGGAGTTTACAATCCCGTCTGTTGACATTGTCCAGAATTGCAATTCAGTCCTTGAAGGTTAGTCTTGTTTAAAAACAAATGAGCAATTACTCTACTGAAGCACAGTGTGGGTAAAATCTCTCTAGCTTATTTTTAAACGTTTTTCAGTTGTGATGTAAAGAAATAAACAAAGCGTGTTTAGTTCCAAGTTATGTATGTTACTGCAAATATCATGTACAGTGTAGGTATAGTGACAGTTTGCTGCTTCGAAAATTCGAAGAAAGGAAAGTTCATTTCTTCGAAATTTCAAAAGCAAAAAAGTTTGCTGCTTTGAAATTCGTCGAAATTTGCTTTCATTACTTTTGGACAGTACTGTACATACCTTTTGTAACTCGGCTTAACACAAAAAAAGCATACTTTTACTGCATGTTCTGCTATCTAGTACTGTGTTATTTGGACCATTGATCTATGTAATTTAATGCGCGTTGTCTAGCTTTATAAAAGTAAAATAATTTTGATTGGTTATAAAAGCTTAAAAGTGCCTATCATCCTTACCCAATTCCTTTCGTTCTCAAAAGTAGACGTAGAAAGTAGGCCAAAACATGCAAAACAATGAGATTTTAAAATGTTCTCGATTGTTAAAACACGATCGAAATCACAATTCCCAAAGATAAAACCGCGGCATGAGAGGACTGGCACTAGTGAGTTGTCAACAGACGTCGACCAGGTATCTCGATAACAAGCACACAACAAAACAGCTGTGAGTTGGAGTGAATTCTACGTGAGCTGTTTGGGTTTCTGGCCGATTTTTTAGCCCAAATGCCAAACACTGACTCCGAATCCGAGCAAAGCTACAACTCAGATGATTCAGAATTTAACTACAACCCCGGCTATGTGATTGACGCAACGATCAAGCACGTAAAAATGGAAGGCCTACACAACTCCTACTCGCATGTTTAGCGCTTCTATCTTAGTCTTTTAATCAATTTTTACAGCAGGTTGACATGACGGTTTGAAGGATTTCTATGATAATCATTGAACAAAGCCATGTGCTAAACTGTCAGTAGCATGTTTTGTATTTTGATCTCAAAGGACATTTTTTGGTTTTGAGTTCGGCGTTTAGCGCCTGTTTATTTCACCTCTTGTTGTTTCTGTTAAGGGACTGTCGTTCTTATGCCATTTCATTTTATAAGTATATTTAAGGTTTAGTTTGGCTCGTTTCAGTTTGCGGTCTGGCAACAGTACAGCTTCTAGTTAGGATTTGAACCGTGTGATAATCTTAAACCTCCTAAAGTGACCACCCCTGCTGTTTGCTTTTGTGGCAAGATCATTGCTATTTGTCTTTTGATCCTTTCTTTAGCGTCGTAGATTTCTTTAAGAGTTATGCAATGCATGAAATTGAGTTACGGCTTCGTTTTTTCATCGCCTTGCTTCGCTCCACTTTGAGGTTTGTGTTGTGGGAGCTTGCTATTTTCTGAATATATTTGAAATGTTTCGGTTTAAAAGAATATTTTACTGGGGCCGAGGGAAGTGTAAATAAGCAAGATGTTTTTCTATGAACTAGAGGCTTGCCTTTTGTCAATGAAACCACCACATCAAAAATTTTACTTAGCGACAACATGCGGACCGCTGAAGAAACAGTACTTAAGATTGCATTTTTAGTGGCGTAAATATAAGCTTGTTCAGTTAATATTTTGATCATTTTTGAATTTTTTATTAGCTGAAATTGGTCTGGTAGTAAGAGAATTAAAACCACACAATGTTTGGAAAGTGGTTGCCTGTGTTTTCCAGTTAAGAAAAGCAGACCTTTTGAAGCAGTATTTTGAACATGTCAATCGACCAACATGTTCGACTGACTTTTAACCTCGTTCTTTGCAGACAAATTCAAGACTGAAGCTTTATTAGAAATAATGGTCCGTTCTTCTTGGAAAACCTAGTTCCCAAATTTCTACATGTGGAATTGAGAAAGAAAAAGAACTAGTAGCTTTATCATGTCACTGTGGGCCTTCATCTGCTCGCCAACAGACAGCAGCCTCAAAAGTAAAAGATTCCATTCGCCTCTTTGCATTCTTGAGAGTCTAAAATAAGTTTACTATTTCAGTAGGTTTGTTTTGGCTTAAAGCTTAAATGAAAAAAGAAACATTTCGTACCGCTTGTGCGCTGCGATGTTTGGCACTACCGTAGTTGAAATCAGTACACCTTGACGTGTGGTCACCGCTTCAGCATGGACAGTTGGCGTCACATTTATACTGATATCATCTTGTTTCAGTCTTGGGATGATTGGCTTGTTACCCACTTCAACAGTAAATCAGAATTGACGCATGAAGTCGTCGTTCGTGAAGTGCTTGGAGCATATTGACGAGTTTCCATTTAGCCCGCTTTTGTTTCATGAAATTTATCTACTTCTTTCTGCATTTCCTCGCTTCATCATTATTGAACAGTATAGCATGCAGAACTATACCCTTCTACATATCTGAGAAGGCAGCACATTCACCTACCACATACCTTCCTGTCACCTTCCAAGTTCAGTACAGAGAATGTAGTGACAAATGAGCAAAATAATGCTCTGTGGCCAAGATACTGGGTTGACGTCACAAGCTTGTAAGTTCCCAGTCTCTCAACTACTCTTTTTTGTATTCAATATGACGGGAAACAGCCTATTTTGGGGGATTTTGTTGTCTGATTAAAACAAAATGATACACGGAATACAATTTATTTCTTTGCAAAGCGTCTTAGACATACATAAATTTTTCGAAATTAGGGTAAGGGTGATAGGCACTTTAAGGGCACTGTTCAAGGCATAATAGTTATTTTCCTCATGGCAAGAACTGTATCCAGTGGTACAGTAAGCTTTGTGTTAATTTTTTTCCTTCCCCCCCCCCCCCCAGTTCTCATTACAATCTATTATTTTACAGTTACTGTGAACTGCCTGGTAAATATGGTCATTAAAATTGACATCAATAGAATAGTTGGTGGAATCAGGCACGCTGAAGAAACTAACTACTTCTTTAAATCTATCACAATTAAATGTCTGAACATAGGTTGCACAGATCTGGTGGCATGTTCGCAAGGATTGTAAAAAAAATTATTGGTCACAGCTTGGTTTTCTAGAAGCTTACTACATAAAGAACTTGAAGCCTACAATTAATGAAGGCTTTTAAGCCTCCAGAGAATTAGACTTGTTCTATATTACTATTTTCATTGTGTACCATATATTATTATCTTAGGTATAAATACTGCTAGTGTATTGTGACACAACATGATTATGACTCTAGAATAGAGTTGAAATATCTTCTTTATAAAGTCGTGCATAAACCAAAACTTGGTGCTGCAGTGATTTCTATTCTCAAACTCGCCTTTTTCCTTATTTATACAAAACTGTTGGGTGGATCTGGATTTATTTTGATAGTATTTTGTGTTTTGTTGTTTAGAGAGCAGATCCTGAGATGTTCCTTCCACTGGATGGTATTCAGGTCAAGCCTGTTAATGAAAAGCTTAGGCAAATTGGTGGCTCTGCTAAGCTAGTCATTGATGTCATTAAATTTGATCCACCAATTATCAAGGTATAATGACTTACTGTACTTTGTTGTTAAACTTGGTTACAAACTAACGAGAAGGGTATAATTTGTAATAAATATATTATCGGTGCATTGGGCAAGTGATCACAGCTCCAGGCAAGTGCTCTCAAGATTTAGTTTCCAACTTTGCTATTTTTTTTAATCTTGATATGAACAAGCACCTTGAGTTTCATTCAAACATGCCATCCAACTCTGTCTTTCATGTAACAATTATGCACCTCTAGTAATCTTTTAATATACCTTCCATTTGCAGTGTCTTTGCCACGTTTTCTCTGACCATATTCACCCATTTTTTCTATAAATTAAAAGCTTTCTGGTATATTTCATGCATGAACTTGTGTTTTGTTTTGTTTTTGTTTTGCAGAAAGCTTTGCAATTTGCCTGTGCCAATGCACTTGTTTGTGATGGAATGGAAGAGGCAAGGAGGTTAGCATTTGGAGGAGCTGAGAGAAAGAAGACAGTCTCCTTGGATGGAACACTGTTCCAGAAGTCTGGGGTTATTTCTGGTGGAATAAGGTAACGCAAACAGCTGTAGTTAATGGCGATGACTTCAGTCTAATGTAGAGTCATAATATCAACCACAGCAATCTTACGCATTCTATGAATGCCCTGTGGGATTAATCAGTGATTTGTGCTAGAAATTCAAGTGACTATGGTAAATGTTTCACACCTTTGGCATGTGTGAGATCACCATGCCATCACTTCCTGCAAAATTTTGTGCTTATTTAAAATAGCTGGCCAGCTGACAAGAAACACCAGTCATGATGGAGCAGCGATTTTGCCTCCTTGTGGGTTTTACAATAAGACAAAGAATGGTAGGGTTATCATCCCACAATTTTTGTACTTCAATCGTTGCGATCAATGCAATCTGGTATTTGATTTTCTTCTCAGCAAAATAAATACATTCAGGTTCAAAGTGTCTCCTCAAACCTTTTGCCTTCAATGTTCAGTGTCAAAAGTCCCAAATCCAGATAAGTGAGGCATTCTAACTACAGAACACTATGTCACACTGTGATGTGACAAGCTGTAGTGCTGTACAATGGTTCACACTTGGAAAAAGCTTATGCTGTGAGGTTTTAGAAGTCTTAAACAACTCTCTGTTGGTTTTGTATAGTGATCTGAAGGCCAAGGCCAGACGGTGGGATGAAAAGCAAGTGGATGGATTGAAACGCAAACGTGATAGCCTTTTGACAGAATTAAAGGATCTGTCAAAGCATCGTAGAAAAGAGCCAGAATTGCAAAACTTGAGGTCTCAAATTGATGGCCTTGAGCATCGGCTGAGGTACTCAACAAAGGACAAAGAAACTACGGTAAGTCAGTATTGTCGGTAGGCTTAGTCAGCGGAAAAGAGTGGTATGTGGTCCCATACACCAGTGCTGTGCTCTAAGGGGCCCCCAACCAAACAAGCTAGTGTACCCAAGGCTCAAAGTTCAGTTAAAAATTAATCTGGAATTTTTTGAAACATGAACGTAAAGTGTTCTTGGTTTACTGGTTTGTAAAGTTTTCATGAAAAAACTATGAAAAGTCAAGTGGCACTTCAGGAGGACATTATGTTGCATGTTAAATCACATGGAACAAACTTTTGGACAACTTAGAATGTCAATGCACTTGACTGTTTTGGGAAATAAGTTTTTCCCATGTTTTAATACACAATGAGTTACACACAAGAGTGCCCATTCCGGTGACCAGAAATTTGTTTCAGTCACCCAAAGCCAAAAAGTTAGTCACCTATAGGCAACTGGGTGCCGTTAGAGCACAGTCTTGAGGAGTATTGCTTGGTCAAATTATCAAATACTTAAAGATTATAAAACATTACTATTGGTGGTTAACATTTCCAGGAGAAGCAAACATTGGGTGAGATTTCCAAGGAACTGAAGGTCATCAAAAAAGAACTGGATAGCTTAGAGGTACAGTCATGTGACAAGTAGAAGAAGATTGAAATTTTTCAAAGTATGGGGTTGTTTTAAGTGTTGCAAGGCTGTAAGGTTTGAGGATTTTTTTTCTGCCCTTTTGGTCTCAGGGTTGTGGCTTTAATTTCTCTTGTCAGGGTCATTGACCTTGGTAACATGGTACATGTACCTATTTTTTCTTTCATTGTTCTTTATGCAGCAACCTGAATGTTACTCAGCACAATTTAAAAATATTGTTTTACGTTCTGGTTATTCAGTGTGTTTTCTCTCTTTAAGCAGTATTTCAGCCTACTCTTTCATCCTATGCATTTAAATGAATACATTTTTACTAAAAACAAAATTGGGCACTGTAGTAATTACTGCCTGAGAAGCACGAGAGACATTATTCACACATCCCATTATGCAGTTAAGGTTGTGTTCATGTATGAGACAAGATCAGGTTTCTTTTCTTTTTGTCAATCTTTTCTTTTGTTTATAATTAACAGTACAAACTAAAGATGTAAACCAAGTATCAAGCAACACAAGTTAGGCTAGTCATTGTTTTTTGAAACGTTATGATTGCACTCTAAACCACAACGCAGACTCAAGATTGGGATCTGACAGCCTTTATTACAACCTAAACTAACCGTTACATAATACATATACTTAAGATTGATCGGATCATAAATAATAAACTGGTACAAACAATAGCCCACAGTTACAATTCCATTTTTTTTTTTTTTTTTTTTTTAATCATAAGATAACATAGTCCCTATAACAATAAAACAACAACAAAAACTGACAAGGCTGCCCTGGAGTGGGTGGGCGGGCAAATTTTTTACCACTAAGGCCTAACTGCGGACCTATATAGCTTAATATAAGTTGCTGTAGCCCGATGCTGTTCGTGCTACAGCTTACATTGAATGAGAATATGGTTGACTAAGCCTTATCATATACAAATCTTGTAACTTGTGTTCATATGATTGGCTAACCTTAATCTTGTGATTATCATGCTGCATACCTAGACTGTTAGGTCACTGGCTTGTGACCCACATGCACATTTCGTAACTAGTGATTAGCCTGATAGGTCGAGATAAGGCCCCCAGGTCCCGCACCCTGTTGACAGGTTGTCTAGACTTATATTAATAACGAGTTATCAATATTCACAATAATATTGTTTCAGCCAAAAAGGGAGAAATTGCTGCTTTCAATGGCTGCTCGAAGTGAGGAGATCACCAACACAGAGAGAAGGATGAACAGGGTTGAAGACCAAGTAAGTCCAAACCCCTGTGGCATGATCATGACTTGTAAAAGGACAAAATGATGTCATCATGTTTATCCCTTTCCTGCCCGAGGGAAATGCCGAATTTTCTAAATCGCTAACTATGAACTGGAAGACACATGTGATATACCATTTAAAAGGTATTTTCTGGGGTGTGCTATAAATCACACCAACAGAGATGGAAGAGGTCACATATTAGAGTGAGAAAACTCCAAAACGAAAGAAGAAAAACTTTGAAAATTTTCCTATTCGATGTACATACTGGGTATCCCCCTAAACTATAGCTTAATGTACAGCTCTCAGTGCATTGCTTGTTGTAAGATATCAACTGGACCCTTTATGTACAAAGGAAAAAAAATCCAAAAGTTTGAGGGGTGGTAAATCAAGTCTCATATAGGAGGGGGCATGATTTTATGCCTTCAATTTATAGATCTTTCCAAGATCTTTTTGTTGTGCAAATTTCACACAAATTAACCAAATACTGAGCTCATTATTGAGTCTTGTGCCATATGGCACTCTTGGGCGGGAAAGGGTTATTTGTCCTTGTTAAGTTCTAGCAAAACAAACTCCTTAAACATACCTTTAATACTATTTATACAGAAGGTTGTATCAATTCTATTCTATGTATTCAATTTGTATTAATAGAGGTCTATCTTTATTTCTTAAAAGGTTTTTAGAGGATTCTGTGAGCAAATCAATGTGGAGAATATTAGGTAAAGTATGTATGGTGTTTTGTCAAAACATGTGTATAATTTTCTAGAAAACAATGTTATGTGTTATTTATTTATTTATTTATTTATTTATTTATTTCATGAAGTAATCACTTCATTCTCGTAGTATATTCTACTCCCTTATTTATATCTTCTTCTTGTCTTACTCTGCCTGCCTTAATTAGCTTTTGCTACCCACGGTCCAGTGTATTTAATAAAAGAAGTTGCATTTCTCTGTATTTATACATTTAATGTATTTATAAATTTAATGTACACTTACTGATGAAATAATAATAATAAAGATGATTTTTTAAAAGATGACTGTACTATGTGTAATTATTATCTGCAGTACTACATAGCTGCTTGTATCAAATTTTAATACTACTAGTGTAAGTAAACTTTTTTAAGACTGTTGTAATACTAGATGCGTGCAGAATGTGTTAACCACTCGGAATAATTAAGCTATGAATGCGTACAGGATGTGTGAACCGCTAGGGATGTTTAAACCATTCATTATTATTCAAGTTCAGTTGAGTTTAACCGTTGTTTGGTTATGATTAAAATCTTCGTGTCAGTCGCTTCGCGTTGGAGTAAGTAAAACTAGAGAGTCAAATAGCATGAGGAAACAAAGACCTTTATTAATTTAATAATTGCCCTAAATAAATTTTGTTTGGAATTGCTTTGCTTGTATTATAGCCTTTGATCTATGAAATGTGACTGCAGTGTTTACTGTTAATCATCTGTTGTTGTGAATAAATTTTAAATATAATTATAGCATCCATGAATTGGCCAGCATTTGTTTGATCATATAAGAACCATAGGAATAGATTATATGGATATTAATGGTTTTACTTTCCAAATATAACTAATAGAACTTTATTGTTAATTTTTTTAAAGGCAATATGAAGAAAAGCAGCTCAAAGCTCAACAAGAGAGAGCTCAGCGCCGTCTGGAGTTTTCTAACCAGGAGTCTCGCCTAATGAATCAGGTCAAAAGACTTCAATAAATATTTACTTGCTGTTTACATTCAAACTTGTTTTAAGTGATCACCTTGCTATCAGCAGCTAGAGCCCTTGAATTAACCAGTGACAAGACAACATTACTGTAAACAAAAATTATATTAAGGACGGTGCCTCCTTTTGCGACATCACGTATGTTCTGTGCATCTTGCAGGTTTCTTAACGGCAGTGCCTGCTATAACAGGGATATTTTTGCGTGCTTATAACTACTCGGGAAAAGCAAATCTTGACAAGAGTGAAAATTAGGGGTAACCATGTATTTTTCAGAGATAATTAAGCTTCAATTTGAGAAAAAAGTCCATACATTGTTCTGTATTTTGGCACTTTTTAGAATTATTGGTGCTTAATTATCTGTTAAAAATGCCTGGTTCCCCCCAATTTTCTTTTTTGGATTCCAGTAGCCCTTGCTAAGATCTGCTTTTCCCACATAGTCATAAACCACAAAGTCCTTCGGTATTAGTAGGCACCATCCTCAAAAGGGGGCTCATAAGGATTTTTCATTTTAAAATATATGTGATGTGAGCAAACTAATATCTTTATAACTCTATTGTTGGACAATTATTTCAGGCTAATATTGTGGAATCATTGCGGAAACCATGAAAACATCTCAGTCCCACAAAAAGAACCTCTACATTTTATTTATTTATTTGCTTCCTTTTTTTTGCTAATTATCTGAAATGTAAGTCAGTGACTTACCATTTTTATTGCTTTTTTCAAATCTTCCTAAAGTCTTGAACTTCTTATGCGGTACGTGAAAAAGTTATTCAGTAGTACACATATCAAAAAGGCATTTTTTTACGTATTAACTTGATAGCTGCCCTCAAAGAAATTTGGATTCCATGAGCTTATTTGTGCTTCCTAGCTAAATTATTTGTTGTTCACAGGCAACTAAAAATCCATTTGAGTTTCGTTTAATTATCATGTTTAGTAGGTGGCTGATGTCTCATAAGTAAGCTTCCGGTATGTAATCTGAGAAACAGGATACCGTGTGTGTGTTTTAGTGTCCAGTACTCGAGTTCAGGTACATGACAATGACTCTAGATGGCCTTTAGTTTTCTAGACAACCCTCTTGCTGTGTGCAATATGGGTTATCTCTTGTGCCTGCTGTTAAGGTGATTCCGTTGAATTGCATTGCGCATCCTTGCTGCGCATAATTTTTCACGTCATTTAGCTTTTTTTTGTGCCAGATCAGAGGAGAGAGATGAAGTCTCTCTCTATAGCATTGCAGCTTTAATATTAAAACACGAAGGGAAAACTTCTGATGTTTTAATATAGCTTTTAAACTTTAGGATTAAGCCCATATAAAAAGTTAATTTGTTAGTAAAAAAACCGTGTCACTAGTAGCACTAGTGAAAATAACTGAACCATACGGATTTATATGGGAAGGGACAGACAGACGGAAAGAGGAGTGAACATAAGGCCGAAACCAATAGGGCCATTGAGAGACTAACCGAATAACCAGACAAAAAACCCCATGTATACAAGCCGAAATGAACAAACCACATGACCGAAAGTCGACCCAGCCCCATAACCGAAAGATCAGCATAAGAAGCCAATTGCACGGTTATAATTAGTTTGCAAAGGGCTATTAGTGCGTATCTCTTATTAGAGTTTTAATTTTCAGTCCTCTGTACATATAGACATTAGATATGACCGGACGACCGAAAGAACAGCACCCAATGCCAATTACACGTTTGGTTTTTGAATTGAGGGCTTCTTCGTAATGCTTTCATACAATTTTTAAATGATTTAATTTTATTCTTTATAACACGTTTATGCCCATGGATAGCAAAAAGAACTGGGCAAGCGGAGGAACAACTGAACAAACCAGAAACGCAAACGAACGAACAAACGGAAGCCCGAGCGAACGAACATCCAAACGGGCGAACGGATGGCCGAATGATCGAGTTAACGAACAAACGGTCCACCGAGCGCTCGCCGGTAAAAACGAACGAACGAAACACCGAGTGAACGAACCCGCGAAACGAGATGAACAGCTGAACGACCGAGTGGACAGCTCATTTGTTTGTAGTCATAGGTGTTTATATGGATCGATTTCCTGATATTTTAATGCAAACTTAAAATGCTTATCTTTTCGGAACGAGTGAGAAGCGACGAGCTTTCGTTCAGTTATTACTTAATGTTAAGTAGTTATTAAAAACTTTATGCACGTATTTTAGTGGGCTCACCAAAAAAATTAATTAAGAAACAGCATAGAGTGACTAAAGCAAAATAAAGCTACGTCTGCTCAGAAGGTCTGTCAATCTCGTCAGGGGCACAGTGAACAGACCCGGTAGAGAGTTCAAAAAATGCCAAACATCGAAACCACGAAGGAAATATGTAAACATCTTACCGAGGGAGAAAATTATGAATAAATTCAGGGTGAATCTCTCTACCACACGTTTCAAACTGCGGCACCACAGCTGGCCCTACGTGCCTGAGCTGACATCTATCATTCTATGCAGTTTCAGCAAATTATAAACTTATATTTCTTTGTACCTGAGTGTCCGGCGTCTGCAGAAGAACAGTTCTTATTTTGCATTATTACAACTGGCTGGACTAATTCTTTTCGTAGATGAAACAACTTGGAAATGTAAAATGTTGAAACACGGAGCTGAAGAACGGCAAATTAACAGCTGACCTTTGAAACTTTAACAGCTTTAACTGAGTCTTTTTACCTTGCTCCTTTGATAAAACAGTTAAGTTTGTTGATCTAACCGGGCTCGCGACATTATTTGAACACGACGTTTTATTCGAACGGCAACGTCATACCCTAGTACCCAGACTATCTCGAAACTGAGATTGATTGTTAGCGCGCGCGCTTTTAAGGACGGTGCCTACTATTGTTACTGCGCATACGTTCTGCGCATCTCGAGATACACGGATTTCCTATGGGTGGTGCCTACTAATACAGGGATAATTTTGCACGGTCGAAAACCATACGGAGAAAGCAAAACCCAGCAAGTGCCCCTGGCATCCCAAAGGAAATTAGGGGCAACCACGCATTTTTCAGAGATAATTGAACTTCAATTTGGGAAAAAAATCCCATACATTGCTTTATATTTTGGCGCGTTTTTGGAGATATCATTGCTTAATTATCTCTGAGAAATGCGTGGTCACCCCCAACTTTCCTCCCGGACCCCAAGAGGCCCCGCCAAGATCCGCCCCCCCCGCACAGTCATAAGCCGCACAAAAATACTTCGGTATTAGTAGGCACCGTCCTTAATTTAGTGAGAGAGCGAAAGAATGTCATAGTTAGCGGTGTAGTTTAGTTCTCCTTGTTAAAAGATATGCTGAACCCTTGCACCGTTAAAAAGTTAAATGCAATGTAAAATATCTGATGTTTTAAGTGAAAAATTGATGACAAGAAGTCAATGACACTGAAAGCCTTAATATTATGGTAATAATGCTTTATTGTTTTAAATTATTTCTTAATTCTATGTTAAATCTGCTCGTAAGTTTAGAACCATGAAAATGACTATAAGCGAACAATGCTAAGAAACGTTTACGGGCCATGATATTTTCACAGATCCATCTCTAGCTCTGTCAGGTAGCAACAAAATCATAAGATAGTGAAAGCTACAAGGGGTAACTCGTGCAATGTCCTTCTACAGCCATATCCAATATCCATATGGACAGAGGGCTGGCAGAACAGACCCAAGAGAAAGAGAGTATTACTTAGGAGATCTTAGGTCACCCATGGTCCGCCATATGCTGGGACATTGGTCCGGTCATATGGTATCTATACAGTTTTTTTGTGCCAGATCAGAGGAGAGAGATGAAGTCTCTCTCTATAGCATTGCAGCTTTAATATTAAAACACGAAGGGAAAACTTCTGATGTTTTAATATAGCTTTTAAACTTTAGGATTAAGCCCATATAAAAAGTTAATTTGTTAGTAAAAAACCGTGTCACTAGTAGCACTAGTGAAAATAACTGAACCATACGGATTTATATGGGAAGGGACAGACAGACGGAAAGAGGAGTGAACATAAGGCGGAAACCAATAGGGCCATTGAGAGACTAACCGAATAACCAGACAAAAAACCCCATGTATACAAGCCGAAATGAACAAACCACATGACCGAAAGTCGACCCAGCCCCATAACCGAAAGATCAGCATAAGAAGCCAATTGCACGGTTATAATTAGTTTGCAAAGGGCTATTAGTGTGTATCTCTTATTAGAGTTTTAATTTTCAGTCCTCTGTACATATAGACATTAGATATGACCGGACGACCGAAAGAACAGCACCCAATGCCAATTACACGTTTGGTTTTTGAATTGAGGGCTTCTTCGTAATGCTTTCATACAATTTTTAAATGATTTAATTTTATTCTTTATAACACGTTTATGCCCATGGATAGCAAAAAGAACTGGGCAAGCGGAGGAACAACTGAACAAACCAGAAACGCAAACGAACGAACAAACGGAAGCCCGAGCGAACGAACATCCAAACGGGCGAACGGATGGCCGAATGATCGAGTTAACGAACAAACGGTCCACCGAGCGCTCGCCGGTAAAAACGAACGAACGAAACACCGAGTGAACGAACCCGCGAAACGAGATGAACAGCTGAACGACCGAGTGGACAGCTCATTTGTTTGTAGTCATAGGTGTTTATATGGATCGATTTCCTGATATTTTAATGCAAACTTAAAATGCTTATCTTTTCGGAACGAGTGAGAAGCGACGAGCTTTCGTTCAGTTATTACTTAATGTTAAGTAGTTATTAAAAACTTTATGCACGTATTTTAGTGGGCTCACCAAAAAAATTAATTAAGAAACAGCATAGAGTGACTAAAGCAAAATAAAGCTACGTCTGCTCAGAAGGTCTGTCAATCTCGTCAGGGGCACAGTGAACAGACCCGGTAGAGAGTTCAAAAAATGCCAAACATCGAAACCACGAAGGAAATATGTAAACATCTTACCGATTGGTGCCAAATGGTTTGAAACGTGTAGGTTCTCTGGCGGATTTTGCAGATTTGCAAACGGATTCCCACCCAGTCCCAACTCGGTTATTTACAGAGGCCTCACCCACCCCTCCCTAGCGGCCAAGAGACCATGCAAGCCTTCTGGACTCCTGAAGAGAAGAGGTTTGCATCTCTAACCCTTTGAATATTTAAGTATTACTTCATTGTGAGCTCACAAATAGGTTTTCACTTAAATTAAAAATTCTTATATAAAGTCTAACAAAGACATATACTGTCTGTTTCTAGTATAACGGCTCTTATGTTCACAGGCTACAGATTAAATCGCCCGATACTATACAATTTCCTCACACATTTCAGATCGGAAAAAAGAGAAAGGAAAAACAGAAAGCGAAGAAACTCAAAAAGAAAGAGAAGGGAGAAAAGTCAAGAACTGAAAAAAAGGAACAAAAAAAGAAGGAGAAAAATAAAAGAGAGAGAGAGGCTTTGAAGAAAAAACTAATAAGGGCGAAGCAACTATCAGCCCAACAGATTCTGATTACAAAGGCACTCAACAAAACATTAAGAGAAATCGACAATCTGTATACAAAAATGTAATTTTTTCCCGGGATGCAATTTAGAGATTATAGACTGACAATAAATTTAAACTGTTGCACCTTGTTCCTTAAGGGAATCTATTTAATTTTTTTTTTTTTTTTTTTCCCACATTTAGCAAATTAGTAATTAAGACCAAGCAAGACCAAGCAAGCAGTTATTAAACTGGCCTATTTATAACCTGCTAAGCCCCAAAAGAATGAAGGCTCTTTTCCCTAACAATTTATACTATAATTCTAACTCTTAAGAAGATAGGTATAATAAAACTGATACTAATCCAACTAACTTAAAGATGTAGGCATTAAAATCCAATAATTTTTTTTTTTTTTTTTTTTTTGAAACAAATTTTAGGAGTTTTAGTCCTTCCCTAATTATTAGGCAGGGTGGACTTTCGGTTATGCGGTTTGTTCATTTTGGCCGGTGTCCATGGGTATTTTGTCTGGCTATTAGGCTAGTCTCTCATTGCCCTAAGCGATCGCGCCCCAATGTTCACTCCTCTTTCCGTTTGTTTGCCCCTTTCCATGTTTCTATAAGAGTCAGAAATGATAAATGTTAGTAAAATAAGAATGTATACATACCAGCTCATTTTTACTAAATACGCCCTGTGTGATCTCTAGATTGTGGGGTTGGTTTGGGCTTTCGGTCATGGGGTTTGTTCTTTTTGGTGGGCGTCCGTTTGGCATTTGCCTGATTATTTGGTTAGTCTCGCAATGGCATTAGTGGTGCCAGCCTTATGTTCACTCCCCTTTCCGTCTGTCTATCCTTCCCCTTACATCTATATAGATCAACAGTTTTCAACAGTTCTATTAGTGTTTTATTTACCTAGAATCAAATTAGTTTTTCACATGAGCTTAAACTTAAATAAGCAATTATCAAAAATAAAACTACTAAGATTAAATTAAGTATCTACACAAACAGCCCAATTCAGAAATAATTTCAACCGTGCAATTGGCTTCCTATGCTGATCCTTCGGTTATGGGGTTGGGTTCGCATTCGGTCATGTGGTTTGTTCATTCTGGCCGGCATCCATGTGGTATTTGTCTGATTATATAGCTAATCATTCAATAGCCTTAGTGGTTTCGGCCTTATGTTCACTCCTCTTTCCGTCTGTCTGTCCCTTCCTACATATCTGTATGGTTCGGTTATCTTCACTAGTGTACTAGTGACACGGTTATCTATAACATAAAATAATTTTTCACATGGGCTTAATAGTTAAATTTAAAAGCTATATTAAATCATCAGAAGTACTCCTTCATGTTTTAATAATAAAGCTGCAATGCTATAGAGAGAGACTTCAACATTCTCCAACGATCTGGCACAAAACAAGAATAGTTCTATTAGTGTTTTAATTTTCTAGAATCAAATTAGTTTTCCACATGAGCTTAAACTTAAATAAGCAATTATCAAAAATAAAACTATTAAGATTAAATTAAGTATCTCCGCAAACAGCCCAATTCAGAAATAATTTCAACCGTGCAATTGGCTTCCTATGCTGATCCTTCGGTTATGGGGTTGGGTTTGCATTCGGTCTTGTGGTTTGTTCATTCTGACCGGCATCCATGTGGTATTTGTCTGATTACATAGCTAATCATTCAATAGCCTTAGTGGTTTCGGCCTTATGTTCACTCCTCTGTCCGTCTGTCTGTCCCTTCCTACATATCTGTATGGTTCGGTTATCTTCACTAGTGTACTAGTGACACGGTTATCTATAACACAAAATAGTTTTTCACATGGGCTTAATAATTAAATTTAAAAGCTATATTAAAACATCAGAAGTACTCCTTCATGTTTTAATATTAAAGCTGCAATGCTATAGAGAGAGACTTCATCTTTCTCCACTGATCTGGCACATAACAATTTAATGCAAGAAATTAATTTTTCGAGAAATGATAGTTCCCTTTTCTGATTACTAGCATTCCTAATATAAACCTCGTGGGTCATCTATTTACTATAATAGCCATCCAGGTTGCACAAAAACGAGCACGGTGACCCCCATATTTCATTGCGTTTTTGTAATGCTCATAACATAGTCATGAACTGGACCAAGTCTTAAACAATTTTAAATACTCCTTCTTTTTCAGCGGAATCACCTTAAGGTGGCCATCTAGTTATTTGGCGTGCGGTGACTGTATACGCGAGCGCGCACAGTGTTCTAACTGATACGGGAATTTTCATTATGCTCGCGCGCGAAACTAGGCCAGTTTTTGGTTGAAAAGTAACGCTATTTTAACGAGTTTTTCACGGTGAACTGTTCTTAAAATTGGCTCAATGTTAGGATTTAGCTGGTATTTGTACTCCAAAAAATCTTAGGGAGAATTATACATGGACAACTGCAATAAATGGTGAAAACGAAAATTGCAGAAACTGGCCAAACGTATGTACAGATTTTGTTTTGACTTTACGAGAAGATACTTTGGAGTTTCTCTCTTCTTTGCACAAAAAATAGCGACATTTTACTGTGCGAAATTCGGACAAACCCGTTTTGAAACTAGCTAGGAGTGAAGGAATCAAGAGAGGTATCATGTGCTGGTTGCCATGGAAACGGGGTTTACCAGTTGTAACGGTGTTTTTTAGCAAAGCACAGGGAATCGGGTACTCAAAACTAAGTTTGAACCCAGATATTTTCACAGGGCTGAAAGAACCAGAACATCAAGAAAAATATATATCACTACCAGCGAAAACCAGAAGAAATGGTATACAGCCACCTTAAATGTGATTTCACTGACAGTAAATATCGTAAGGTTATTTGAAATAGTGAATAAGCAATGCTTGTTTATATAGTGTCAAGCACAGTTTACAGGCACTTAAAAAACTGTTGTTTTGTTCCACTCCTTTTAGAAAGGAATTAATACATGTCTTTGTCTTCTTGATTTGAGTAACTAACAACACTAATTATCTGTTTTATAGCTGGAGTATGAAAAAGGCAGAGATACCAAAGGTATGGAAAACATATTTTTGCAGGATATCATTGTTTAATTTTCTTATGAGGACAGCAATTAAAACTTCTTACTGTTCCATTACTTTGTTTGACTAAAGTGGGGAGTTTTTTTGTAGCTCGACAGCAAGTCAAACTTCTTGCTGTTCCATTACTTTGTTTGACTAAAGTGGGGAATTTTTTTTTTTATAGCTCAACTAAAGAAACTTGAGGAAAGTATGGCTGCTGATGAAGCCGAGATTGAGAAGCTCAAAGGGGAAGAGAAAGAGAAGCTGAAGGTTTGTAATTGAACAGTGACTATCGTGTTGGAGTGTTCTCAGCAGCATTAATACATGTATGTCCTAAAACATAAAACATGCTAATTGGGTTTGGATAGCCACATGTTCAGTTGCAAGCATTGCCAGCACCAGCACTCCCTACACCCCCCCCCCCCCACCTTCACTTGAGCCCACCCCACCCAACCTCACCCTCCCGAATTAAGGATACCTACTCTTCATGTTCAATTCACATTCTGTACCTACATTCTGCTAAAATTCTGTTTTTTAGTAAGCAAAAATTGGGCTTGAATATTAAACTCCAGTTATTATATGCGTAATACATATCCTTGGTGATGTACGAAAATGGCACGCCTCAAGCATTGACAGTGGTTGCAGTAATGTAAAAACAGTGACTTGTTTTATTGTAGATTATTGAGAAAGAAACAAGTGATCTGGAAAAAATGCGCCTGGAGAAATCAGCAAAGAAGTCACAGATTGATGAAAAGGTATACACAGCATTTGAGTGTAGTCCATTGATTTGTTTCAAGATCTAGGGCACGCCTAATGTGGCACTATGATCCAAAAACAAAATCTCTATCCGCTGTCTATCTATCTCTAAAAACAAAACAAAACCTGACTTAGGCAATAAACCATTTTTACAAAACTTTTTTTTTCTTTTACATAGGACTTGGAAATTAAAGAAGTGAAGAAAGGTTTGATGCATCATGTGAAGGAAGTAACAGCACTTCAGAAACAAATGACTGCAATGGTAAATAAGCAGGATCATCCAAATCAGACCAAACACAAACATCAAAAACGTTGCAGTTTTAACGTGTACTCGTAATTTTCAGTGATTACTATTGCTTGACAAAAATGCCAATGTCTGTTGGAAGAGATTACAGACTTGCAGTTACCGGTAGTTGGAACAATGATGAGACACCGCCAAAACTCCACCCCTCAGTAGTACTTAAATATTGGCCCAAGTCACAATTCAAGTCAACATTTCCTGTAAAATCCCTCTCCCCATTCAATGTTGTTACCCTAACTTTTGTGCGTGGTCTGGGTAGCAAGGAAACATTGTATCGGAGGGGAGGGAGGGGGTGGGGAGACTGACTGAGTGCAGGACGCGAAATATTGAGTGTAGTTGAGAGTATCTCAGACAATAGAGAGGTTACGAATAACGGTTATAGCAAACGGCAAACCTGAGATATGACCACGTGACCATGTTTATCCTATATTTGCCGCTTTCTGTTTTCAGTTTCTCTGTCAAATCGAGTTGTTTTGCGTTAGTATCAAAGGCTAGAATTAGTTTGCACTATTCTCATCTTTGTATTCTTTGTTTCAAGAAAACAAACGCGAATCTCACGTTTGTCGTTCGTCGTAAACGCGATTCTTAATCTCTCTAATGTCTCCATCCCCTCAGCAATTTTTACATCTTATTGTAACTTTGCATCTGTATAGAGTGCCTGAGGTTTCTACACATACATATTTGTCACACCCCCTTGTCTCTACTTTTAAACTTTTATTTTTTGAAAATGTTATAAACACGTGGCAACATAACTGTTCAAAAGCGTTTGCTTCATTAGTTTATTTTTGTTTTTGGTCTGATTTTGTGCTACTTAGGAGACTCAGCTAGAACAAAAGAAAGCAGATCGTCACAGTCTCCTGAAGTCTTGCAAGGTAAAACGACATAAAACTAAATGGGAAAGTATATTTATTGACCCTAATGTTAAGGTGGATGAAAATGAAAGACATTGGTTTCAGTTATTTATTTGTAAATGGTTTGAACCCAGGAGTCATGTCATAAGTACGTAAATTATGATCATCCGGGTGAGTGTAGTCCTGAGAAGGACTGTTTGTGGTGACTTTGACTGACGTTTCGACAACCTGGGCGGAAGTCATCTTCAGAGTCAAGTGAATTGTGGAACGTCAGTATGTGGTATATACGTGTCTGGTTGTTAACCTGATTGGTCAACGAAGTCCAGATGTTATTGGTCGTTTGTTAGTAAGCCGTGATGTTATTGGCTGTGAAGACTGTAAAAAGTGATTGGTGCGTTTCGATCCGTCTTTAAAAAGTCCGTGGGTGTATTGTAAGTAAAATGTCTATTGTTTGTCTGTTTCGTTGTTGTTGTCAAGAAGTCGTTTGTATGGTGCAGGTAGTTGTAGGCAACGGTTGAGTGGCGTTTGTTCTAAGTTAGTAAACCAGCTTTCCAGAGTGAGTCGTTGATAGTAATTTGTACAGTAGGTAATGCACTTGGCAGAGTCCCAGTCGATTCTGTGGTTCGTTTGTAAATGGTGCTCAGCAATGTGATTGTTGATATCACCATTTCTAGTTGCTCGTTTGTGTTCAGTCAGTCGTACGTTTAACGACTTATTGACAACAACAACGAAACCATTTACAATTTTACGTTCCTTTGGACGACAGAGCGAACGACTTGCTAACAACTACATCAATTATGCAAGCAACGTCAGACGTATACGACAACAACTCTGGTTTAACCACCGCTGCAAAGATCTTGGCCTTGTTCCGGCCGGACTTAGACTTAAGTCTCCGTTGAACACCAAAGAGGCCATTCAGATCGTCAAAGCCACCTGTAGACGATTGATCCGAGCGCGGATTAACGACTGTCACAGAAGACTGAACTTCTACAACAACAAATTACAAGATGAAGATGACTTCCGCTCAGGTTGTCGAAACGTCAGTCAAAGTCACCACAAACAGTCCTTCTCAGGACTACACTCACCCGGATGATCATAATTTACGTACTTATGAGTTATTTATTTGTTTGATTTTTGGTTTTCCACCAGTCGCTGTGATTTTTCACCATCCTTTGAAGATTTTCTTTTCTCTTTAGCCTGCAAAACATGTACCGTATACGTTGATCCACTAGGGTTTACTTACGTTTCTTCTCGTTTTAATGATCTAACAGATGGAAGACATCTTCCTTCCCTTTAAGAAAGGAGGAATGAATGACATCGATCTTGGAGAACCTTCAGCCAGTCAGCCCGAGTCGTCGAGTCAGGATTCATCCTCTATAGATGTTGACAGCACAAGCACACAGGTAATGATGTTTTTGCGGTTGACGTGTGTGTTTAGAATTTGAATTGAAATTGAGATGCAATTTGTTTCTGCTACCGAGCATACAGAGATCATCTAAACTGTGTTTCAGTCAAATACTGGCCAACGTCTGCATGCCCAACGAAAACTCAATCTTATTTATTTGTTGACCGAGTACCGTGTGAATGATCTGGTGTGGTTTCATCTGTTTTATGTTGTATATTTCTCACAGGGCGCAAAGATAACCTATGAGAGGGAAGCTAATTTAGTAATTGACTATTCTTCACTTGGTCGGAGTTTAAAACAGGTGAGGCCAGACACATTAGGAAGAGTGTGTTTCTCATCGCGTGAAATAAAAGAAAATCATTAACTTGGCTACAATTTTCTGTGCGATTCCAGAAACTAAGAGTTTTAAAAGGGGAAATAGAACGCAAAATATTTGCAGTTTCCTACAGTTTAAGGCTAGATAACAAAATTAACCTACCAAAGGTGAAAAGGTGAGCGTTAGCTTACAGTGCTTTTGTTCAGTTATTTCGGCTACGTACATGGCTTGATGAAGAAGTGCTAATGTCAGACACTCTTTCCAGTCAACTTCGCCATTTTGATGTTACCAGCTAGTTTAGGTTCTCAACTACAGCAAAAAATGAGGGAATTCTTCATGAAGTAAGTAAAAATTCAGGGAATTTTATTGAGTTTGCTACAAGGTTTTAAATTGCATTTTCTAATGGAACGAAGCTTTATATAAAGTGTTCGGTTCCCTTTTATGGCCAGTAATAGTTGGCCAGTTATCGCCAACCATGGACACCGACAGAAGAAAGCTTGGTGTCTTTATCGCTTCTACTGTTATTTATTTATTTATTTATTTATTTTTGTTAGCTTGAAGACGCTCTGGAGATTCGGAACACAATGAACGAGCTTTTAAACAAGGTGACCAAACTACAAACAACACTGCAAAGGATTCAGGCTCCTAACATGAAGGCACTTGAAAAGTAAGAAGTGAAGTTGTTATCTGCAAGCACCAATAAACCTCTCTTACAGGGAATAACAAAGTGAACGTCATGAAAAATTTACCTTTGGACTTGAAATTTTTTGATTGGTCCACTTTAGTTAAGAAAAGGCCCTATTGCGATAAGCAGCCAAGATGAATGGAAGCAGGACTGTGAAAAAATGCAGAGCGATAAGCCCTTCAGCTTCTGGGCTGGCTTTTAACTCCTGGAATTTTGTTCTTCAGACTTGATGGTGTGAGTAGCCGTTTTCAAGAAACAAGTGCTGAGTTTGAGCAAGCACGAAACAAAGCAAGAAAGGCAAAGATTGAATTTGAGACTGTCAAGAAAAATAGGTTAGTTACCATTCATTCACTGTATCAGGCCTCTAAGGGTCATAATCGTCTTTAGCGCTTTCCTTTTATCTCTCACTTTAAAATCCTCGCGGAAGTTATTATCTGAAATTATTTTTCAAAGAATCCTAAGAATCCATTCCATTTTTCAAAGAATCCATTTTCACTCCTAAGAGATATCAAATCATTTGAATGACAGCTAGTTCCGACATTTTATTCCGTTCAATAGCGGAAAAGGTACCGCCATTGCTCGTAAGGGTGGCAAGCGGTACCAATCCTTATTCCTTCCCCTCCCCCCTTTCCCGAAAAGGTACGACGATTATCATTGTCATTTTGATTAGGAATTTAGTGGGAGATCTTTTTGCTTATAGCTAAACTATGCTTTACTTGACACTAGTCAACTGGGTATTTTTTAAGAAAGAAATTAACATATATTACAAACCTCCCACTGATCTATTTTTTATAGATATGATCGCTTCATGGGTGCATTTGAACACGTTTCACAGAGGATAGACGATATTTACAAGGTTAGCAAATCTTTTTCTGTCTTCATTTTGTAGCTGTACGTATCACTTACCTTTTTGTCATCTTTCCCAGGAAATTGCCAATAATCCGAGTGCACAAGCATTTCTTGGTCCTGAAGATGCTGAGGTTTGTGTTGTTAACTATTAAGGACCCTTGTAGCAGTCGGTTTATTAATTTTCACTTGTTTATTACGGTGTTTCTAGGAGCCATACCTCGGAGGAATTAATTACAACTGTGTAGCACCAGGAAAAAGGTCAGAATGCTATTCCTCAATCATTATTTATCGACCCAAAAAAGCCTAAGTAGGTCGATTCTCAAGTTGCCCGCTTTTTTTTTACCAATTCATCATAAAATTGATTTGCTTTGGTAAGTTCTACATTTCAAGAATATCAAAGTCCAACAATCCCCCCCCCCCCCCCTATAACAGTATCGCTGCGTTCTCATTAATGTTAATTGTTAATTTATAAACAGATTTCGACCGATGGACAACTTGTCCGGTGGTGAAAAGACTGTAGCAGCTCTTGCTCTGCTCTTCAGTATTCACAGGTAACATCGTCAACTTTATACAGGCTCTTTTTAGTAGAGAAGAATTTTTGCCCATGTAAGACTTAAATCATCGTTTAAAAAAATAAGCTGCGTAGAATGATCGTTCCCAGGGATGTAGTTAGTAATAGCGATGCGTATTTGACGCAGATGTTTAGTTTGGTATCACTGTAGCAGTTCTTGTGGCATTATGCTGAACCTAGTGCTTGGACAGTTACCCAAAGGCGGACGAACAATGGAAATAAGAGTAAGACAGCGAGCAGTCCCCTTCGCACTCAAGGATGCTGCAGCCAGTAGTCTCACTTCTCAAACCTCGCGCTACCTTGTCACACTGCTCCAAACGAGACGACTACACGGGAGCGCTCGGTATGAAGGAAAAAGAGAAATGCTTATACAGTACTATCTTAAATAAGGTCATATTGAACAAGCGTTTGCTTTTGTGTGTTTTCAGTTATCAACCTGCACCATTTTTTGTTTTGGATGAAATAGACGCAGCTCTCGACAATACCAATATAAATAAGGTGAATTCTTGGTTATTAACCTTACTTCATTAGCACTTGCTTTGAGTGGAATTAATCGTAACATGACATTACAGCTGCCATAATGGTTACACATGGTAATCGTCTGGTAGTGTTTTCTCTTGAGCATATGATTCATAGACCTTCTTTTCTTTTTTCAGAAATTGTAAATTACTTGACCGCCAACAGTGAAGCGTCAAACCTTATTTGTGTATCTGTGCTCCAGAAAGAATATGACGCCTTGTGGTCGCCTTTAAGTGTTCATTATTAAAAATACGGCCAGATGCTATTAATGATTTTGCACGTGTAGTGTAGGGTTTCTCAGAAAAGTTTTAAAAGGGAACATTATTATATGTGTATGTGAGCAGTGCATGCTAGAGTCCCTTGATCGAGTTCCCCTGCATGTAAAGCATTGTTTGGATGGCAATTTATTTCCAGGTGGCACGGTACATCATCAACGAGACTAGAGAGCACTTTCAGTGCATCGTTATTTCCCTGAAGGAAGAGTTCTACACCAGAGCAGAAGTTCTTATTGGAATCACTGCGGAAGTTAGTACTTGTCTCTTCCAACAATGTTTGTGTTTTGGTGCAGGCCTAGACTTTATGTCTTGTTGTTTTCATAAGGTGGAAATCAAGCTGTACTGAGTAAGGTGTTATCAATGTCAATTTTAAAGAATAGATTCAACAAGGCAACTTATGTTCTTTAATATGTGTAAGTTTTAATAGCTGGTACGTGGTGGGTGTCCCAAACTCCACCCAATTAACATTGTATTTAACTATTTTTCTTTCTTCTTGTCCTTTTTCAATTTTCACTTTTTGTCCATCTTTAATAACAATGGTGAAATGTTTTGATTTTTGCTATGGATATACTATTTATTATACTAACATATGCAATTTAAATTGAAAAAATTATTCTAACACTTCTGTTATTACGTATTTGTACATATAATACGCGCGAAGATTTTGCGAGTTGCGTAGTATTTTTCGGAGCCATGAGCAAAATGTCCGCGGGTATTATATGTAAGACCATCGAATAAAATATTTATTATTCCACTACAAAAAGACGTTGTTATTTTGGCTTTCCTTTTCTAGAAAGCGTTGAAACACACCCGGCATTTTGTATTTTTCCATCAGTTTCGGCGCGTGCGAATGACGTAAACAACACACAATGCCAGCGAAATGTCTTTGTCCGTATTCGCTCTGTTTGAAATCAGTCAAACCAGGACACTACAGTGAATTACGGTCTTATATTTTGCGCGTTCTCTTGACCTTATTTGGTGAAATGACATAATTGTGGAATGATAAAATTGACTTGACGTGACTTGACTGACTAACAGCTGTTTTAATGAAGTGGGTGGAAGCGCCCAATTGCCGGTCGGGTGTAACGTTTCTCTTCAACTCAGACGATTTCTGTGGTCAAATGACTTGCTCGCCCTGTTGTGACGGGGCTTTAATTTGTCCCTGGACCAATTAACGTCACATATCTCTTTCTTTCTTTTTTTTTTTTTCAGCCTGACAAGGATTGCACTGTGAGTCGCGTGTTTACATTAGATTTGACTCAGTTTCCAGAGTAGTCGGTACTACTGAATATCAACGTTACTTTCCCACTTGGGGTTATTGGACGGTTTCAAAAAGTGTTATGAGGAAATAAATTATATCTTTTTCCTTTACAATCTGTCGTCATTGATACGTTGACCTTATTCGAAGTCATGTTATAGCCAGTAGGGCAGTAAACAGAAACATTAGTCTAGGTAAATTCAATAACTTGTTGCTGAAACTGAAAGTACAAATGCTCTGTTAACACAACAGCAAAATCAATGAAAGTGCAATATCTCAGTGCCCAATGAGCAGAAGCATAAAGGGAAAGTATTACAGGTTGACATGAATACGTGGAAATGATTATATAGCGTGAGGAGCTGGTAGGGTTGTTCATACCGACGTAACTGAGTTTTTGCCGAGTGGGTGAAGCGGTATAGCAGCGGGACAAAACAAGCTTAATCTCCCCCATTCTGTTGTCAAAACTCCATCGCTTTATTATTTGCCCTGTTTGCTTTAAATTACAGCAAGACGTGTCATAGCCTTATTCTCAAACGGTCCATAGTAATAGGGCCTGGTTCGTTAGTATGTTTACACGAACGACTGGTCTGTGGCTAGCATCTCGAATATCACCAGAGGATATAAATAAAATAGTACGTTGTAAATCAAAGTTTTTGAACGAAGGATTTTTCCGAAACTGAGTGTATTGATGCTTCGTCGGTGACCAGTTCTCATGCTGTACTCCCACTCCATAATCTTTTAGAATACTGAAGGACTGAGATTGTTAATATCTAAAAACTTCAGTTTTTCAGCTTTAATTTAGGAACTTCTAACTGTAACGAGATAAAAAAAAATTATGGTACACGCGGATTATGCCAATTGGCACATAAAGCTATAACTCTGTCAATATTTGACAGATTTCTACGAATTTTTGACACCAAGATGGTTTTCTGAAGATCTACTTATTAAAAGGAAAAAAAATCTTAACCCCTCCCATATGTGATATGATTGACCACCCCCATAATTTTTCAACTTTTTTCCGCTAGAAGTTGTGGGTTTGAAGACAGCTCTCACATTAATGAAGATGTTGAGAACTGCAAAATAATCTATAGTTTAGGGGTATACCTAAAATACACAAGGATTGGGACGTTTTTGAACTTTTAAATTGTTACGTTCTAAGGCCATTAATCCTAAAGCCAAAACTTTTCGCATCCATAGTTACATTTGGGCCCAGTTGCTCAAAGCATGGTTAGCGTTAACCCGGGTTAAATACCATGACAACCTATAGGTTTTAATACCTCTTAACCAATGGTTAGCGCTAACCATGCTTCGAGCGACTCAGCCCAGGTATGCAATAAACTCATGAGTAGCTTTACAGTCGAACCAGGTCAAGCGTACCCCCCTAGATTCTATTAATGAATCTATTATTTGAAAATTGAACCTGTTAGTCGTTTCAAGTATTCAAATCAAAATTAGATTTCTGATTGGATTTTATAAAATAGCCAGGGTCAAGCAAGCACTGTGATTGGTCAAACTGAGTTCTTTATAACTCCACAATGCACGAAGCATACGTATGGTGCGTGCATTATAATTGTACATATGCACGGAGCACACGTCAGATTTTTTGCCTGTGAAAATCTGAGAAATTCAGCGACAGACCGCCATTATGGCCGAACAATTTCCCTCGTTTGACTGCTGTTTCGAGTTTCTCAATGATATTGTAAACACTAACCGATGGCTATCGAGCTCTGAGGTTGTATCTGTCCAAGTTGAATCCAAAGTGCGAAGCTATCTTTCAGCTCCCTCGACGCGACTGGACCGAAGGAAACGGCGCCGTGCAAACCGTCTAGTATGAAAATCGCCCGCTCGGTGTTAACACTCTGGGCACTATGATGAAAGAGATCAGCGAAAAGGCAGTGCTGTCCACCGTCTACACAAATCATTGTGTTCGAGCAACAGCGATAACCTTGTGGTCAGAAGCGGGCTTGGCAGATCGGCATATTTGCCACATTTCGAGCCACAGAATGAGAAACCCGAACAGTCTCCAACATTACAATTCCCGGCCATCGTCAACAAAGCTCAGAAAGTGCAGTGATGTTCTGTCATCTGCTCTAATAGGATCCATTCAGACAACACAGATGACGCAAATGTCTTCCCAACAATTCCAGTCCGTTTCTTCTCGACAACCAAGAGAAATGTCATCCGCAGTTGTAGAATCACACCGATCAACATCCTCCAACACCGCGGTGATTCTCATGGCATCAATTCAACTCGTGCACTATAAATTCGGTTCAAATAAACTTGAATCTCCCTTAATCCACAAATAAGTGAAGTATTTGAACTTTTGAAGAGAATCCTTAGCTTGTTGTTTAGCTTTTTCGAGAACTTTTCGCTTCAAATGATTCTCGTCGTGAACGATACATTTTCATTGGTTTTCTGTAAAATTTTAAACCAATGACATTGCGTCTGACGTGTAAGGAGAAAGTTGATGTTGATTCGTCAAAATTCGCACTTGTCTGACAAGTTGCAATTGTTTATATTTTATAAAAGAAAAAAAAAAAACTTGTTCCTCGTGCATTGTTGAGTTATATAAGCACTTGGGAATTTTTAAGAACACTCGAGAAGTGCAGAGAGGCACTCGCCTACGGCTCGTGCCTCTCTGCACTTCTCTCGTGTTCTTAAAAATTCCCGCGTGCTTATATAACTCAACAATGCACTCGGCGCGTTTTTTATTTCTTTAATATGAACCAGGGTACAAATAATGCATGAAACCAGAAAGCCCGCGGGAAAAACCCCTCTCAATGTATTCAGAGCGGCAATTCTTGATTTATATCACAGTGGATTTTCCAAAAAACAGATTTCTCGTGATTTACAGCAGTCAACGCGTACTGTCAGAAAGAAAATTCGCCATTTTAAACCGGGCACGGTGGGTCCTGTCGCGTAAATTTAAACTCACTAATGATCACTAAATGAACATTTTACGTTTGTACACTTGCGTTTTTTCCGTTAGTTATTCAAAAACAAAAATGAAAAAGGACTGGAAGCGTTTTATTATAACAAACGGTTCTCTTTTTGAGGTATATGCAAATTAATTTAGCGAAAAGTATGTGAACTCACAGTGAAAGATGTTCATTTCAGTTGACCTTCGACAATGGCAGCACCATTCGTCGACGTATAATGGACAGTCTGGTGAAATAATAATATATACCAAACTTTTTCATGCTACAAGGTAGGTAATGCTATACATGAAAGATAAATTGGAATTTTTCAGCCCGACTCATTTGCAAGCGCTTGACTTTGTGCTCTTGCCATGACCAAATTTGCATAACGAATTATATGAATGTGTCAACAACATGCAGGAACAGTTTGAACGAACGAGCTGTTTCAAATGTACTGTAGTTTGAATTTTACAGGCTATTGCTTTTACTGTTAGCGCGGATCTATGTTCTGCGAATTTTAATTTGATCATTGATCCGCGTTAACAATGAATAAATGAATGCATTCTTTGAAACGACTAATGGGTTCAATTTTCAAATAATCGATCCATTAATAGAGTCTAGGGGGGTACGCTTGACCTGGTTCGACTGTAAAACGGTATGTCATACATGGACATTGAGTTTGTAGTCTTGGATCTGGAGAAAATGTCGTTTTGCCTTAGGGGTTAAAGGATTTCAATCTATAACTTGACTTTTTCCTACAAGCTTTCCAATAGCTTAAACTTTACAATTTCCACTTTAAAACACTCAGGCGCTTTAACAAATTTTTCATTCATTCTTCGGGTTTTCTGTTGAGCGGTTTAGGGTTCGACACATTGTAGTCACGCTTGAAACATTTTTGTTTTGTTTTGATACAGCCAAAATTAAGTCCTCATTCGATTTAGATAGTGTCTCCAATTAGTACTCCAATGTGCATAGTGGCACCTCGCACAATGCAAACATAAGGAACTTTGACTTTTTGGTAAAGAAAATAGCTTTCATTTCAATGTTCAAGTAGATCTGTGTTCTGTTTGATGTTTTAATGTTATCAACTGCAGTTTGGTGGAGTTACGTGAGTAGGCAATAATACGTGATGATAAACAAGTTTTGCTCGGAGGAAATTTGGGAGTGTCTAATTTGCGAGGGCTGCGTGTCGCCGAAAAATAGCACCAAGTGTTTTGTAGTTATTATTTTCCACTAGAGCAATGACATGTGCTCTTAACCGCAGCAGATGAATCAATGGAAGCAAAAAGACAATCCACCGAAAGGAAAAAGATGGCGGCTGTCCATTGTAACACAATACCTTGCGAACCTAACAGCCAATAGACACATAGAAAGCCATGTTTTTCGTTTGTACTAACAACATTGTGTATGCTAGGTTTGAAGCTTAGAACTTTTCTGCGCATTCAGTTTTTAGGAGCGTTTATAAAGTTTTCGTACGCTAAGAATTGTGGTTAAATGCACCAGTCTTGATCTTTTTCGGTATGGTGGATTGCTGACTAATCATCGTCATTATCGCTTGTGTCCGTCATTTTTAGCTCATTCTTTGCGTCATATGACGCAATGAATGAGTATCGTGGGGATCGAAATGTGGGCCGGAAGTTGTCGACCGTAGACGGAAATGACAATTTTCGACGCTTACCCTCCCCCTTAGTAAATGGAAAATTAACTTTGATAAACCTGAAATACACATGTGCAAGAATTTAACTGTTTCTACAGACTAATTAGTAAACAAATAACATCAAATCACAATTTCGGCATTTCTAAAGCGTGCAACATGGATCAAGAAGTCGAAATCTTTAAACCCAGGGGTACCCAGAACGATTTTTTGACACGCTCGATTGCACGAGGATCGAGGCGGCCATATTGGAAGGGCGCTTGTTTGTTATTTTCGTATTGGTAAGTAATCATTACTTTACTATTGTGCTTTTCTTTGGAGCTCTTCAACTTACAACACACACATCAATAAAAGCGGCCAAGGTAGTCACACTTAAACCTTTTCCGAGCTCCACCAATTTCGATCCAGACTTTAGGCTCGCTCGTATCAACTGCTTTACAATCTGCTTTTACAAATTACATTTCGCTTGCTCTTCTCCGACCCACAGGCAGCAACAACACACGCAGATGAGTTGAGTGAATCACACAGTGAACACAAGAGCATCGAGGGAATGAAAACTTTCCCATGCTGTTCTAAGCGATTTATTTCAAGCAATCGCTGGTGCCCCAGGATTCAACATAGACAAAAACATTGACAATTCGATTTCGATCCAGACTTGAGGCTCGCTCGTATCAACAGCTCGTATCAATTTATCTGCGAACATCATGGAAGAAACCCTTCTTAATGCCAGCTTCTTATCTTTTCAAGTTATAATGGACGACAAAATTGTAAAATCCATTGACCTTGGTGATACTTATTGACATTCACACAAACGAGACTGAAATGTGGAACATCTGAAAGGATATGGCAGCCGGGTTAAGGCACTCTGCACATATTATGATTACTGTTTTGTTGATGAAAGCAAGGTAACGTTTTCATGTCGCCTCAATGGTTAAAAGTCCACTTGGTGCATTCAGTTATACCTGCCAACTCTCACGCCTTAGGCGTAAGTCTCACGCCTGTGGGTTGAAAACTTCGATCTCACGCCGGCTCACGCTTGCGGGCCAATTTCTCACGCTTGATTGAAAAATGTGAGTTGTTGCCGTCTTGCTTGACACAATTTCCAAAAATATGTAAACGCAGACCCATGTTAGAACGAAAACCATGTGCAAAAGGAATAAATGTGAATATTTATTATTATTATTTTTAATTGTCACCATTAATTATGCTTACAGTCCTTTCTGTTACCTATTGCTAACTACCTCCTGACCAAATACTACTTTGTAACTGCTTGTGATTCACAGATGACTAATGTCTAGTCAGGCTTCCGACAGGGCGGCAACGCCAGGAAGAGTTTTACCTGTAGATAAAACACAGCAAGAATTAAATATTTTCTCAATTTCCTTCCGCGCGTTCCCCGCCCTTTCCCTGGCGCAAACCTGCATACGTCTAATCAATCAATCAATCAATCAACCAACCAACCACTCAATCAGTCAGTCAGTCAATCAATCAATCAATCAACCAACCAACCAACCAGTCAGTCAGTCAGTCAGTCATTCAGTCAGTCAGTCAGTCAGTTTCAGTTTATTTACACTTGGATACAGTATTTACATTGTATATAGGAACATAGGAATAAAATAACAAATAAAAGGAGAAAAGAAAGAAGTTAATGGCTTTGGTAGAAGTGTACGGTGGTCAGAGGAGCTTGGCTTTCGAGCTAACCACCGTTATATTATAAATGAAAATACTAGTAATAGTGTGCTTGGTACCATGGCAACTATGGACGATCATATGGAACTGCCACTTTTATATTAAATTATACATAGTTAAATTACCCTTGAGAGTTAAGCAGAATTCTTTTATATTGTTTTTTGAACTGGAAGTAGCTAAGTGTTTTTATGTCAGTAGTAGTCTCTTCCCAGATTTTGGTTATAGCAAACTTAAATGTGTGTTTGCCATAATTTGATCTTACACATGGTACATGAAAATTAAGATTTAAGGCATACCTGGTATTGTGCGAGTGAACATCAGACACCTTTATCAGGTACTTTTGAAATACTTCAGGGATATTTGCTTCATTTTGTGAGATTTTGTGTGCTAGCAGGGAGACTTTAAGTCTAAAAATGTTGTCTATGTTGAGTATGTCTAGTAGTTTGGAGTGAGGTGCACTGCTTTCTCTATTATGGCTAAAAAATATGCAACATATACATTTATTTTGTTTTGTTTAAACTTTGGTTAATCTCCTTGGGTAGGTGTTTCCTCAACTCATAATACCGTAATGGAGGTAGGGGTAGATAAGTAAGTAATATATCTGAGAGTATTTATAGGTAAGAAATGGCGTAATTTGAAAAGGATTCCCACATTTTTAGATATTTTGCTGTTTATATGTTGAATGTGGGGAGCCCAATTTAGATTTTTGTCTATGTAGATACCTAAGTATTTGATGTACCTCTTTTCTTCAATACTGTGTATATTAAACTTAAGCTTATTTGCTTTTTAGGGGGAGGAGATTGTCATATAGTGGGTTTTCTTGAAGTTTACAGACAGTTTATTAGCTGAGATGTTTGAATTCCTCATTAATAGTTTTTTCAACGTTCTGTAGAGAATTGGAAGAGTAGAATAGAGTGGTGTCATCAGCAAATGTTCTAATATTTGCTTTTTCCTAGTTATTGGGGATGTCATTTACATATATCAAAACCAAGAGTGGGCCAGGAGGGAGGGGTCAACTTTGGCTTTTCGCAATAGGATTGCTTGGCCGGATGATGCGGGCCATCGTAACGTCACTTGCTGTAAAACCCGGGAAGTTTGAATGGTTGATAGACTACAACGTCGCCAAAATTTTTCTTGGATTTACATCAGTCACATAATTCTATGCCAGGCCATCAAAGAATCAAAGCTACGTAGAAATCTATTAACATAATACATGAAAACAGCGTCATCGCTCATGAAGTTAATATTTCAAGCATAATAACACGCAAAAGTTTGACACTGGTTGATAGCAAATGCGACGAAACAATGACGGCCTGCGCCTCTTTAAAAAAAGATAACTTGAAAATCCAAAAAAAATTCACAAGGAGGGAAAAGTGAGATCTTGGTGTGGTTTAGAGCTTTCGATTGGCCATTAAAAACAATTATCGTACAACTTAGTAAAAATGATCAGTGGGTTTAAACCCATTTCCCCGGTAATGTCTTGTTGAGCGCTCGCGAAAAGAAAGGCTAAAAACATTTTTTTTAAAGCTACCGGAAAAAGCTACGTTGCAAAGAAGCCTTCACTACAAAGTGATTTGCCAGTTTGTAATTGTTAATGAACAACGGGGTTTGCTTTCTTCCTTAATTATCTCACAAAAACAGGTGAAAATATGACAAGTCTTTTCCTTGCAAGAACGAGCGGCTGACACCAGCTTCAAGGCAAAATGATCCAAACATTCTGTATCTAAACATCAAAATTCTAGGGGCAATGTATGAAGTGTGATTTCCGCCAAAATTAATACTTGGTATTTTGCTATTGAGACATGCAGTTCTGTTAATCAGTTCTGGTATTCTGCTATTGAGATATGCAGTTCTGTTATTCAGTTCTGGTATTTTGTTATTCAGACATGCAGTTCTGTTATTCAATTCTGGTATTCTGCTACATGCAGTTCTGTTATTCAGTTATGTTATTCTGCTATTGAGATATGCAGTTCTGTTATTCAGTTCTGGTATTTTGTTATTCAGACATGCAGTTCTGTTATTCAGTTCTGATATTCTACTATTCCAACAGCGAAACCTGCAGTTTTGTGATTGCGTAATGCCATTTTTCATGATGTGCGTTTTATTTTGGTATTTTGACATGGTAACATGCAGTTCGGCATGACACTCAGTAACGAGTTTTCGACACAATAATTTATTTCCTGCCAAAATGTTTATATTTTAATTTATGCCGACTGAGTCCTAGACGGCCGACGAACAAGAAATGATTATCATAACTCGTCTTCAGTCCGTGTTATCATTAGGAAATTGACTTGAGAAACACTTACCTTTGATCGAATCGACAGCCTACAGTATCGTGTTCATTGGCTGCATCACACAACGGTAAGATACCTTGATACTGGAATTGTTGACGCGAGAATAGTTTGCTGCCTAAGCTAGAGAATTTCTGTATGGATCGAGAAGTGGAGGCCTTTCCACATCGTGCCAAGCACAACAAATATTTACTGCTGCAAGAGGAAGACCGGTGTTTGATATACCCAAAGAACAGCTTACAGAGAAAAGGTTCACTGCTGAAGAAATGGCTCAACTGGGAGAATTAAAACAAAAGACAGCTATCAATCGCCATTATGCTCTGGCATTAGCGAAATCTATGGAATCAAGCAATTTTAAATTGTTTTGGAAGTCAGCGGTGAGAAACGTGAAAAGTACTGCTGGAATTCGTTTTTCTTCCAAAGCATGAAATAAATAAGATCTATCATATTTGAGCATAAACTTTTGATGTGCTTAATATGTGATCTCAGCAAATTGTAAGAGAAAGTGTTTAATAGTACATTTTGGTTTCTCATCAACTCCAACCCCATCTGTTGGCATGTAGTATGAGCTGCATGCAAATGAAGAAATGTTTTTTGTCTGCTGTGCAAACTGAAGATGACAGAAGAATTGTCGAGACATGTTTCAAAAATCAAAGCTGTATATATAAATGTCATTTTCCTTAAACTTTTAATTAAAACAACAAAAGTTCTGAACGGTAGGAAAAATTCTATTCCAGCTGTATAATCCTTAATTAGTTCACGCAGACTGATCTCCATATCATGAGTCTGTCTAAATAATTTTAAGTTTCAGGCATCACAGAGAGATTAAAACAGACAAAAATTAAAACTAATAAATAAAATCAAATCAAATTTCAAAGGCCGTGATGGTTGCAAAAGAATTAAAGAAAATATTAAAATCTTTATTCCGCTTCCAGAGTTGTTTTCAGCTCAGTTCAAAAAGTGAATGCAGTAAATGCATAACATTCAAATTAATAATTATGTGAAGTACGTCTGATCAGTTACATGTAAACAAAGCGACCGTGACATACTGCATATTGATGTTTTATAAATAATCTGTGAAAAGAAGTGGGAAATTGTTGACTTTTGCGGTCTACATAAGGGCAAGCATCAATTTGAAAAAAAAAAAATCCTTATATTTTATATTTTCAGGCTCTTTAAATATAATAACTATTATTGTTTCTGAATGATTTCTTTAAAATGTGTGGTAATTAATTACCCCCAGTTTTCTTTTATGATTTCAAATGCAGTTATCCCTGCTAAGATCTGCTTTTCCCACATAGTCATTTACTGTGTAAAATACCCCAGTCTGTATTAGGAGGTACAGTCCCTCAGTGTGTTCAGATTATATGCATAAATGTTAGCTAGCTGGTGCTTTGAGTGCTCTTTGGAGTTGGGTGCGGAGAAGAGGGGAGACCTACATCAATTGTCCATGACATTGACAAAATGTGTACATGTAAAGATGATATAAAAGGTATTAATTAACATCTGGTTATGTTGATGTAGCTCAATATGAAAATGTTTTTCCCATTTTAGCATTTAAGGTGATTCCGTTGAAAAAGAAGGAGTATTAAAAATTTTCTAAGACTTGGTCCAGTTCATGACTATGTTATGAGCATTACAAAAATGCAATAAAAAATGGGGGTCACCGTGCTCGTTTTTGTGCAACCTGGATGGCTATTATAGTAAATAGATGACCCACGAGGTTTATATTAGGAACGCTAGTAATCAGAAAGGGGAACTATCATATCTATAAAAATTAATTTCTTGCATTAAAATATCGAAGCAGTTCAACAAAATTTACTTTAATCTTACACAACAAACTATTTTAATTGAACTGGAATAAAGATTATGAAAGAAATTAAAGATTTTGCTGCTGGTGCACGTAAGCAGCACTACCTTAATACGTGCTTTTTAACGCATTCAAATAAAAATATCTCAAAGTAGAGTATTAAACTTTTCTTTAAATCGCGATATATAGTGGTCAACCGTATGACATTTAAATTGATGCATTAAAAAATGGGGGTCACCGTGCTTGTTTAGAAGAAAAGGACCATTTATTTTCCTGCCGAGCTTAACCTCAAGGAAATCCCGTAATGTTGAGCGTGCGCGCGCTTAATGACGCAAAAAATTATGCGCAGCAAGGATGCGCAATGCAATTCAACGGAATCACCTTAAAACAAACTAAAACCAAACTTTTTCAAGGCTCCATGGTAAAATGGCAACATGACAAGACAGATTGAGATAATTGTCATCTTGGGATAATTACTCAACATCCATCTTTACGGTTCATGAGAATTTGGGTGATGAAGATGGGTATATTTTTAATCAAACTGACGTGGGAAATGTAAAGAAGTTATACCGGCCAGTGATAAGTTAATTGGAATGACTGTTTTTGAGTGTTTCATGCCTTGCAAAAGAAGTGACCAAATTTTATAAATGGTTGCAGATGAGAGTTAATCATTAGTACTTCACTTAAAATGTTTGAATTTTCCCCAACAATGGGTCAGCCATGTAAGGATAACGCCTTTCTTCCTTTTGGCCACTTAAGGTCAGGTGTTTAAGTTTGGTTGTCCTTTCTTTCACCAATAAATTTTCTAGTCCGTTGATCATAGCATGATGAAAGCTGGTATGTTTAAAGATACATGCCTTACTCCCTCCTATGTACCAAACAGTGAAAATGGTTGTAATTTACAGAATACATCATCATACATACACAGCCTTCAAAGGAACAGCACAATAAAGCCTTGTTGGATGACTTAAAATATACATGTAGACCGTTGATTTCCAAGTTGACACTTATCCTAACCTATCTTATCATCATCATCATCATCATCATAATCATCATCATCATCATCATCACAATAAATGCCTTATTGGATGACTTAAAATATACATGCAGACTGTTGATTTCCAAGTTGACACTTATCCTAACTTATCTTATCATCATTTTGCCATTTTGTGTTTTAAACATGCCCTGCTGAAGGAATATTATTTTGATATGTCCCAATGTCAACTGCCACTCAAACATGTAGAATCAACTGTGCCCTCTAACTTGAACCTAGCAGAATACATAATACCAGTAAACCCAGCTCATTTGCTTTGGTCTTGACATAGTTCACGTGTTTCAAGCATTACAAGCTTTCAAACAAAAGTCAAAAGCATTCTCAGTCAGTAGAATCAAATGGTATTTGCAGCAAAAAATTTTCTTTGCAAAATTTTCTTGCAGTGTTTTCTTACATAATTTCTGTTTAGGAAGATATGGGTTGTTGATATTGGCCTACCTTCCCTGATATTATACGATGAACAATAAACTTTCAAATTAAGTTAAAATCAAAGCCATAACTTTCATATTTTTTTCTGTTGCAGATTTTAGCAGAACGAGCATACAGCAACTGTTATACCCATGCTATTTGCACATATTTTGATCACAGTCTGTGAAATACATTTGCGAAAGCTTTTGTTACAAGAGGTTCTGGGAAATTAAAATTGTTTAGGATTTGCATTTTTGCTTGTCTTCTTTTAGGTCTGTCATGGTATGGTCAGAGGCCAAGGACCTCCTCATGCTGTCAGCAGTCGCAGCTGAGGGGGTCTTTAACCATAAACAAGGGTCACGAGAGCGAGGCAGTGCCTGGCAAAGGGCTGCCTCAACACCCTGTGCTCAAGAAGAGAATTTTAATGTCACTACACAATATGTTAGAGATAGGTTCAATGTGCTGGCCAAAAAACTAAGAGTAAAGCTATCGAGAGAAGAAAAGGAAAGCGGTGGGGGTGATTTAGATCAAAGTGATGTGGAAAAGTTATTAGAGGAATTGCTCAAGCTAAGCAACGAGTGTTATAAAAGGACTGATGAGACAGAGGCCAAGAAGGAGTGTGCTGAAAGTGAGAAGAAGAGAGCAATAGAGATGAGAGAAAGGGCCATGGAACGCTTTGGTGAGACAAGAAAAAGGAAGGAGGATGAGAAAGATGAACCAAAAAAAGTAAAACAGAGGAGACGATCTGGAGGGGAGGCCATTGATTGGTTAAAAGAAAAAGGAGCAGCAATGAAGGAGGTAAAGGAAAAGGAAATGCAAGAAAGAAAAGAGGAACGACAATTACAACAACAACAGTTACTACAAGTAACCAGCCAATTTCAACAAGCCCAGATTACATACCAACAAGAAATGAAAACAATGCAGAGTCAAATGTTGCATCAAATCCAACAACAGCAACAGCAATTTAACATGATGCAACAGCAGCTTATGATGCTGATGCAGCAGCAGTCCCAGGCACTCAACACCCTTCTTAAAAAAGAATGACTCATTATTTGAAGCAATTTTGATGGGTGAAATGAATTTCCTTTTTTTCATCATTAAATAAGGTTCTTTTTGCGTTTAAGTTTTTTCACTGAGAAGTTACTTAATATATTATTTATTAAATTTACACTCAGAGTTCTTAACATTCCCATTTGTGAATAGTTGCTGGAATTTTCCTGTAAAAATCACTATATGTCAACAATCATTTTAAGACCTGTGTAGAAAAACGCTTCATTAAAAATTGCGCAAAAGCACCTTGAACAAGGAACATGGTTAATCTGGATGTCCTATTCCACACTCCCATCTGGGAGCTATGGATATTGAAATCTCAGTCTGAGGTAAAGTTTAAAATCATGATTTTCAATAACCTTTCAGACTTTGAATTTCTGAAAAAATCAACCACTGTAGTATGTCAGCAAGTTGATAACATTATACAACAAAACCAGAGAGCAATAATTCACTGCATAATTATGTCCAATGTACTAAAGGTCCAAATAAACAACAAAATATTTCCTTGAAAACAAAAGGTCATAGTTGTTAAATCTTATAATTAGTTGGACCAAATGGAAACTACTCTATTTTGAACAATATTTACATAGCTTTCAATTGAGAAGGTTTTAAGCAGAAGTGGTCAACATGACAATTCTTGAGAATGATGATTATTCTAGAAAGTGACGCAGGCATACTCGGAAAAAAGAAATCCGCGTGCTCCTATCAGGAGTCGAACCTAAGACCTTCCGATTACTAGTTCAGATGCTCTACCACTGAGCTACAAGAGACTCGTGGGAGCTAAGGCCATTAAACTAGGTTCATGGGACAAACATCCTGCATACTGCTAGGATTTGAATGTCGCACGTGTGGTATATGAAAGAAATGTGATGGTATATTTTGGTGGTGTATTTTGTCTTACAAAATCAACTCTGTTCAATTCGATGAAAAATCAAAAGTTCAGTAACCACAAAAGGAGACCACACAAGCAGTTCAAACACCACACATCAGTTCAGTGACAGTAGACCTCAATTGTAAGAATAACTATAGGTGATTTTTTTTTTTTTCAATGGGACAAGTAAGAGGAGAGGGGAGGGGAGAGGGTTTTATGGGGGCGTAGTCCATACAATTCAATGAAAAAACAAAAATTCAATTACCACACAATCAGTTCAAAAACCCCACATCAGTTTAGTGGCCAATGGGCCACTAATCTGCAAGAAACGGGGCTATGTACAAGAAAGAGCTACATTATTGGGCAGCTGTTTCCAAATATGAATCTTACAAAGACAAACAATGGATAAGTGGCCAATAGCTACATGTATCTAGTAAATGCCTGTAAGCCTGTAGTAATATATAGAAACTAATAGGCCTTATCACGGTTTTCGATGCCATTTTGATGGGTAGGCAAACAGGCTTGAAATAACAGCGTTTGTATGGAAATCCAATGTCAAATAATTTTCATAAAACATCGCTTCTGAAAAATTCATGAATTGGAAACTTTTGGCACTAGGAAAAGAATTTTAAGAACAAAATTGGAGGGATGTAGCTGTGACAGAAAGCGTCCAGTCGTGTTTTGAACTTTCCATACATTTGTCTGTATAGCGAACCAGCCGTGAACTGCTACTAGAAATAGTTCGCGGGAAAAAATACAGGGAAATGTATGGAAAGTTCAAAACACGACTGGACGCTTTCTGTCACTGCCACATCCCTCCAATTTTGTTCTTAAAATCCTTTTCCTAGTGCCAAAAGTTTCCAATTCATGAATTTTTCAGAAGCGATGTTTTATGAAAATTATTTGACATCGGATTTCCATACAAACACTGTTATTTCAAGCCTGTTTCCCTACCCGTCAAAATGGTGTCGAAAACCGTGATAAGGCCTACTATTAATTCTACTCATATTTTCTGCCTGCTCTAAATATGGACCTCACCCCCATAAAACCCTCTTTCCTCTCCTCTCCTCTTATCTGTCCCAATGAAATAAAAAACATTTCACTTACAATTATAATTCTTACAATTCAGGTCTACTGTCACTGAAATGATGTGTAGTTTTTGAACTATTTGTGTGGTTATTGAACTTTTGCTTTTTCATTGAACTGAGCTGTGCACTTAATATGGACTGCGCCCCCATAAAACCCTCTCCATTCCCCTCTCCTCCTACCTGTCCCATTGAAATAAAAAACATTTCACCTGTAGTTACATTAATAGAGGACTTCTGTCACTCAACTGATGTGGGGTTTTTGAACTGATTGTGTGGTTATTGAATTTTTGTTTTTCCATTAAATTAAATAGAGCTTATTTGGACTAATTTTAAGGCAAACAAGTAATTCACGCCTCTCTTGCTTAAAACCCTTCAATCACCTTCCCTTCAAATAGCAAATGTAACATAACTTAACATTACTACTACAATACTACATTACAATGTTTACTAAAAATATTCTTGTAAAGAGGGAGGTTGTAAGTCAAACTTTTCAGATACTAAGTTACCGTAAAGGCCAAGTATGGGCATTTTCCAAGAGCGCGCAAACAACATACATCTTTCCGACTGCACTTAAATTGATCTTAATTTGCCTCTTGAAATCAATAAACTTAAAATGATTGGTAATGTTGCCAAACAACCACTCCACAAAAACTCTCACTTCACTCATAGCCTGATTGTATTGCATCTGTTCAGGACTGATGTTGGGATTCCTGTATGGACCCTGAAGGTGAACACCAAGAGGATAGGCCGGGTCTCCATATAGGCAAAGAGGCTCACCATTGTAAAATGCAATTTGTCGGAGATCATTCAGCAAACCAGACTGATTTAGCATTGTACTGTCATGTCGTTCACCCTCAAATGGGCTACTCAAATTAGCAATCAAGCCATTTGGAATAACAACACTCTGAAATTTTATCGCATGCAGTCGTTTATCCCCGTTATACACAACCCGTTGGTTATGCTGTGGTCGTGCAATGGGGCGCACAGTTCCATCAATGAACCTAAAACAATTTGAGAGGTGCCCCATGCTGGTGCATGGTTCCAGGATTGGAGGCGATGATGGTGAGCGGCATAAATATGGTCAAGGACTTCATTACAAATCAAACATAGCTCAGTAGGATTTCTGCCAAAACGAGGCAGTACGTCAGTGTAGCGACAGGGATAGGCCAGTCTCTTTAGTAAAATATACAGTCCCTCCTTTCCGTTACAAATGGTACGCTGTTGGCAGATAATAAATGGCGGAATTTCCAAGCACTCGAACAACTCAAAACGTAACTCCGTTTTGCACTCTGTATCGCTCCATGCATTTTCATCAAACCTTTCAAATTTCCAGTAGGGATATACGGGTCTTGAAGAAAACGTGTTATACAGATAAACAAAATCTTCGTCATCAATAATTTCTTCCGCATTTAGTACAATTAAAGCCTCCTGGACTTCACGGAGTCCGCCGCAAGCCATTGTATGAAGATGAAAATGATCCTGGCCATTTACAAGCGTACACGCACGTGCGTACGGCGCAACTTTTTCTAAAAGTAGATTCTTTGGTACAACACATGGGGACAAGCCCACAAGTCAAAATGGCATCTTGTTACGGTCTCCATCCCTGATTATGGCTCCTGGTCTAATATCATACATGAAACGTATCAATGACAATTTAACATTGGAGATGTCCAACTGCCGTAATCTTTTGAAAACTGTGTGTGATGCACAGGTCTATTTTCGAATTTTGCAATTGATTCATAAACGTAATAGACAGTTGTATGAACGGTTGTGTATAGTGAAGGACGACAAGATCAATCATCTGTGTGCCAACCAATCAATACCAAACACCATTGAACCTGTTACAGTTGTTAATGGCGCAGCACGAGTCCAAACCAACACAGATAAGTTAGTTGTTAGTATTACGGGAGATCTTCATTTAGATGAAGATGAAAGATCTTTGTCAGCAAGGGTGTTAATTTAATTCCTGCAACATCTGTAGCGGACGAATTCCAAGTGAAGGAAGACTATGAGAGATTTACCTGACGTCTACGCGTGAAAGCCCACTTCCACCAAACATCTAAACACACAAACGGTGAGGCACCAGATCAATGATATCATCGCTAGCAATTCGTCTAACACCGATGCCAGTAATGCTAACCATCAGCAGGACACGATTACATCAGGCTTTTTAGAAACCTTAATACCCAGACAAAGCAAATGGACCCCACCACCCGGACAGTTTACAGCCGTTGATCATTACATTGATAGATGTCGTAGGGAAGAAAATCAAATTGATTTCGAGCGCAGATTGACACGGCACAAGTTAACCTATGATGAACAATGAGCATTACATAAATTGAGGAACAGAACGGATGCAGTGATCAGACAGGCTGATAAAGGAGGTGCCTTTGTTGTGCGGGGAACAGTTCTATACATAGCTGAAGCCAACAGACAACTGGCAGACAAACGGTTCTACAAGAAGATTCCGAGTGATGCCACGCAAAGCTCTCAACAAGAGGTCAAGACATTCATTACCACTGCTATAAAGAACAACCAACTTCCGCCATCCGCTACTAATCTTATTGTAGAACATCCACATACTTCCAAATTTTACTTGTTACCCAAGACCCACAAGCCTGACAATTCTGGTAGATCTATTGTTTCCGCTTGTTCATGTCCCAATGAACTTCTGGCCGTCTATCTTGACCAGTTAACGGCGCCTTTTGTGCGGAGCCTCGACAGCTATGTGAAAGACACCACCCAAATGTTGAATATCCTCGATTCCTTCCATTTCAGAGACGGTGACGGCAGCGCTTAATTTTTACAATGGACATTAAGTCGCTGTATACAGTTAAACCAAATGATGGAGGTCTCCGCGCACTGCAATGCTATTTCAACAAGAGTGAGCTCTATACTTGAACCACCTACAGACAGTCCCTTATGAATGGCAGAACTAGTATTGACATTCAACACTTTTGAATTTAATTGTGAGTTTTATAAGCAAACTGGTGGAGTGGCCATGGGAAGTCGACTAGGGCCGAACTATGCATGTCTTTTAGGTGGCTACGCTGAGGAACGCATGCTTTCGACTTATACCGGTATAAAGCCAGACTTATACAAGCGTTACATGGGGGCACAGCTTCATGTAGTGAAGAGGACCTCCGTCAATTCCTTGAGTTTGCTTCCTCTTTTCACCCCTAGCCTTAAATATACATGGTCTGTTTCCTCGGACAAACTTCCTTTCCTGGAAATTTTACATGAAGCCTCGAGCTGATCGCATAGCCACTTCTATACACTACAAAGACACAGATAGCCACTCTTACCTCAACTACACTTCATCCCATCCTAACAGTTGCAAGTCATCCATACCATATAGCCTGTTTCTCAAACTGCGTAAGATTTGCAGTGATGACGCTGATTTTGACATCGAGGCAGCAAGAATGGAGACCTCTTTTGCAACACGCGGGTATCCAGATGACGCCATTAGAAGGGGAAGAACACATTCAAGCATCGACTAAATCAAGGGTTGAAATTTTGAACAGTGTCGATGCAAACAACACTGCTATTGACAGAGTTCCATTTGTGACCACTTTTCATTCAAAAAACCTGGTTGCCGTTAAAATCATTTCAAGGAACTTCCAGATCCTTCATGAAGACAACACGACCGCCAATATCTTCAATAAACCACTAAAGGCTTTCAGGCGTGCAAAGAATCTGAAGGATTTGCTAGTCAGAAGCAGCCCTACCTCAAAATCCTTCGAACCAACCACCAGGAACCTTCCCTTGTAACAGGACTGTTTGCCGTACATGTCCCCACGTCAATCTGTCTCCCACAATTACAACACCCAAAGGGCAGGTTAATGTCACAGGACATTATTCCTGCATCACGGACAACGTGGTTTACTGTTTGACATGCACAAAATGCCTATCGACAGTTTATATCGGGGAGACTGGCCGTAGGTTGGCGGACAGGTTCAGGGAGCACCGTAGAGATGTCATCAACGGGAGAAATGACCTTCCTGTGCACGCCCATTTCAACCAAGAGAACAACACTCGAAGATCTGAAGGAAGTCAATTTTCATGCCCCCTAGGATAAAGAATTGATGCTTGGATTGATTTAAGGATCTGATGACGTTCTCAAACTGAGATATGAAACAGTTGTTTAAATCATTTATCTGTTTCTTGGTTGACTGCACTGAGTTCAAGATAGAATCGTATTTGTCACTGATCATTTGCTGGGACGACTCGATCGAGTCCAGGCACTTTGACGAATTTGTTGTAATATATTTAAGAATTGGTTCATGCTTAGCATACGTATATCAAGTTATGGAGCACGTGGGAAGTTTGGAGAGCACGAGAGAAGCGTAAGAGTTGCTCTCGGCTATGCCTCGAGCAACTCTAGCTTCTTGAGTGCTCTCCAAACTTCCCAAGTGCATCCATAACTCGATATACGCACAGCTAAAAGCATGAACCAATTCTTTTATAACATAGTGAAAATAAAGTAAATGATTCCTGGAAAACAGGTTTTGTTCCCAATTAATTACAAAATTCTCTGTGCAAAAAAAAGGCGAAAATGGTTTCTCATATCGGTTTAATCTTAACGTTTCATTAAGCTTACAGCTCTTATAAATATACATTTTTTATGGTGTTGTCTCTGTAAAAGTTTTTTTCATAATAAAGCGCGCACATGCTTCCCCCATCTGACTTGCCCACGTCATTGGATGGACGCACGGCCGTGCGTGTGTTGAGAAATGTACCATGATGACGTTAATAGGAATTAGATTAGGATGCGCACGCGCTATGTTATAAATTATTTGAACCATTAATCTTATCAATTTGGGTCTTAAGTTCGTTTCTAATTTCATTCTTGATGTTGGGAAGGAATTCTGTCTTCCAGATCTTTGGAATGTTGTCTACGGTGAGCGGTTCTGAGGAAGAAGCCATTTTTGTTACGGAGCTTAAAAGATTCGTCCGGTCGCCATGACACTTCACTGTTCATTCAGTCAGTCAAGGAAACCCTCGGACATAACTGGAGTCAACAATTTGTTTAGGCTCGATTACCAGCCGCTGTACGGGAAAATGAGCCTGCGCTCACCCAGCCGGACTCGAGGGAGGGCCGAAAATAGCCTGTGAACAGGCGCCCAAGTGGGGTATAGGGCGAAAAGAAAAGTCGGTGAGCCAGGCAAGCAAAGTGCAGTATGGGGTCGCCTCTTCTCCGAGCTCGATTTTTGTCTTCGCCCTATACACCACTTGGGAGCCTGTACACAGGCTAGCCAGAAATCGAGCCTACAGTTTGATGGAATCACCAAATTTATGTTTCTGTTTGATCATGTTTCCGAAGATTTAGCACAAAGTTCTTTCACGAGTAGAAACTTACCATGTAGCATGAAAATTTTGGGGATTGGCGAGTCTTTGTGGTTTGCGGGAACAAATTTCTGTGGTTCGAGATGACTGATATTTTTTTGTGAACTAATTTTAGCGATGCTCTGTTCAAGCAGCAGAACATTTCAGTGGAAGAAACCTTAATATTTTCAACTTCAATTGTACGGTATATCGAGTCAAAGTTCACTCTACTTACATATTAGAGACATATCACTGTAATACCTTACTGTAAAAAGAGGCTGAACAAAAAGAAAACAAAACAAAAAGCCTACCTTACCATGCACAACCAAACACTGTTTTGTTTATACGGTTTGCCATGACCGGTATTACAGTATATTATTTTCTAAATGTTTGAATTACCGTGGCTGAAACCTTCCTAGGCATACAGAGAGGCTTTCGAGTGAAAGGTGTAGCAAGTATTCAACTTAGTCACCTAACTGGGAGCGGACTGCTAAAAAGCAAAACTATGCCCTTCTGTAATGCAATGAGACAGACTCAGTCGATGATAATAACACTCTTGTTCAGTTGAAGTTTCAAGAGTTGAAATAACTTCTGTGCAGGCCGCCGCAGAAGCGCCACTAGAAAATGGTTGGTCTAATACATGATTCGAATCTGTGCGTTCCCATCCGTGCCAATGTAATGTACTGAATTGCTTTACTCTTGACAGCTGTAGTTACTTTTTCCAATGGAAAATCATGTAATGTTCTTGTTTAAGTCTAATGTATATCCCCTCAGTAGGGCAGGTCTATAAAATGTGGAGTTTTTAATTTGACTGAAGGGAGTTAATTTTTGCAGCGTTTTATTTTGCGGATCGAGGTCAATCTGCAAAAATTAAAACCCGCAAAATTTTCATGCTACGCGGTAACCTTACTTCTGATGCAGCATCATGTCTGTGACAAAATCAAACATGGTAGTCAATGCTGGGAGGGTTATTTGACAAGTTAGGTAACTTTATCCAGTTTGCTAATTTTGTCAATCTTCAACTCGCAAACTGACCCCAAACCTGCCGGGAATAAAGTGGAAGCTTGGTCCATGGCTTCCAATGTAGAAGTTAAAATGAATAACTTTGACGCATATTTACCCTCCAAAAGTTCAAGAGAAGCACCTCCCCCAGTGCTGACATGGCTGACTAGCTCCTCTGTACCATACTTAGCACAACAAGTTGCTGTATCCCCGCCACCTTACAATAAAACAGAAACATCAATATTGTAGATGTATTTTTTTCAGTCTGTGACACGGCGTACTTGGAAAAAGAAAATCAGAGTTCTCCCAACAGGAGTCGAACCTATGACCTTCAGATTATTGCTTCAGACTGAACCAAACTAGTTATCAAAGGGTCACTGGTTCAGCTCCTGTTGGGAACATTCGGTTCTTCTTTAGTATCACATTTTTTTATTTTTTATCTACAAGCTTTGTAGAAGGAACATCGAGGAATGTACATAACAATTGAGAACGTTGAGAATTGTTTCAGATGTGTTTGGCTTTAGCCCGAAATACAGCTACAAGCTATTCCACTGAATCTTTTTTGGTGTGGTAATTTCGTAAAATTATTTCACAGGGCTTAGATGAGCTTTTATTGCATGGTGTAACTGTTACTTACCTATAATAGATACTGCGCCAGCTTTTGTTGCCGCAACGACTGCATCCATAATACCTTTGGTTCCTGCTTCAAAGTTTGACATCTCAAATACACCCATAGGCCTAAAACATAAAAATAGGACAATGCAGAATTAAATTCACAAGCGGACAAGTGTACAGTGGCTGGTAGCCTTTATACTCATTTGAAGTTACAAGTTAATAGCTACAATCTTGATCCTAAGTACACACTTCCAATGAAAAAGTAAGACTTAATACCCCCCCCCCCCCCCCCGGCCCATCTTAATAACGGGAAAATCGTGTGTTCTGACTTGCACATGAATTCATTGTTGATTTGCTTTTGGTGGGGGGCGGGGGGAGTTTTCTTTTCCTTATTATTTCGTCCGAGATTAACGGTTAACAAACGAAAAGCCTGCAGGATAATAGCTGATTTAAACGACAGCCTGTTAGCCGATGAAAATTTGTGCTTTTGCAGAGGTCATTTAAAAACAAATCTGTCTAGGTAAAAAGAAACTTTGAAAGAAAATTCTACATAGTTGATGATAAAAGTATCACTGCACTCTCCTGAACTCGGCTTTAAAGCCTGGTTTACACGTACGACGCAAGCATAAGCGTAAGCACAAGCATAAGCACAAGAAACCTACATATAAACCGGTGCGATGCAAGCATAAGCATAAGCACAAGGATGTTTACACGTGCGACAAGCATACGTATAAGGGGACATACGCAAGTGCAGAAGCATAAAAATTGGTTGCCGCCATTTTGCAAATGGCAAGGCATGAGTAACTAGAATGCACAAGCACAAGACAATGGAAATCGTTTCATTCCCTTGTGCTTGTGCTTACGTTTGCGTCGTACGTGTAAAGCGGGACGACACATGCATAAGCTCAAGCACAAGGCGCTTATACTTGGGTCGCACCGGTTTACACGTAGGTTTCTTGGGCTTATGCTTGGCAGCGTCGTACATGTAAACCAGGCTTAAAGGGGCACTGGCACGACGATTTTGCTGTATTTTTGTCAAAACAGCTCAAATATTTGAAAAAGAGCCTTTTTTCTAACATAAAATAGCTGTACAATACACAGGAAGAACTTGCATTTCCATCCTAGCCATCCGCAGCCAATGATAATTTATACTTCTAGTTTCTGTGCACTAGTAGGGTTTTTCCTGACACAACTGAATAATTATTTTGACCATTTCATCGACAGGCCATTTCCGAGTTGCTGTGAATCTCATTATGAAAGCGAGGATAAGAGCAAATCTTTTCATATGAAAATTAGTTTTGTTTGCATTTGAATGAAAACTAATTTTCACATGAAAAGTTTTGCACTTAGCCTCGCTTTGACTATGAGGTTCGAAGCAACTCGGAAATGGCCTATTCAAAGTGACACAAAAAACTGGTAACACTACCCCTTTAACGCCCGGCCAAACGGAAGCAACAATATCAAACATTGCTGAATCCAACGTTGTTGAACGATGTTGCACAGTGTTAAACGAGGTGGCCAAACGAATGCAACATGTTTGATGCAACTCAACGACAAAACAGCGCCATATTGGTTTGTCCAAGAAATGGCGCGCAACCGATTGACCTCCTCATCAATCCATCTCCTCTCTTTTCCTGGTCTTACAGTTTCACTTAATACTTTGCCATTTCTCTTTCTATATGAAGAGAGACGTGTTCAAGCTTTCGCCGTTGGGATATTGAGCTTTGTTCATTCGCCATACTGTAGCGTGAACACTCACGCGGCAACACAAGAGGCAAATATAAACAATAAATTATCGCCATGGATACAGATACCCACAAAGCCAGCTTAGTGGGCACGTGCAAGTGGCCAAATGAATGCAACATTGTTCTTCATACCTGAGAACAAAAAAAATTGTTGGATGATATTGAAGATGACGTTTGATGGAAATCAAACTTTGTTCAACATCATAAAGCATCATGCAACATGTTGGATTCAACAATATTGGACGATGTTGCATCAACATGCTGCAACTGTTTGGCAGGGCCTTTGATGGAATGTTGGATGATAAAAAGTGCTGCACAAGGGAGTATTTCTGCTGGAGCTATACCGCCACAAAACGCTTTTTACTAACCCATTCCACACAATTGTTTTAGCTTGCATCACCACCTTTTGAAATTTCTTGAGACTTTCTGATCCGATGTCTAATCCCTAGTAAAAATACAGATAGAAAACACAGGCACTACAACATTTACTTCCAAGGGGTGCATGACCCTCTCCTCAGATATTACCTTTCCCAATTTGCACTTATCACATCCAGACAGAGTACCTTATTTCCAAAACGAAAATGAGACCTTGGCATAAGGTTATTTGCAGAGCAGGGCCCAGTTGTTCGAAGGTCGATTAACACTAATCGACAATCAACAGTTAACTGAGGTTTTCATCTCGCTTATTAGAAATGTTTTTTTTACGGCCATGTTAACCAGGATAAATTTTGCCTAATTGGGGTTTGAAAAACCGGGCCAAATCGAAATGCGATTAACGCTAATCCCCGGTTTAAAGTTAACCGAGGTTTGTATCTCGCTAGTTAAAACTATTCTTAAAAGCTGATTTTTTAGCTATAGGTAAAGAAAAGTCTAAGTCAAAATCGAAGGAAACATCTTTTGGAAAAAATAATTATTGATAAGTAATTAAACTCGCATTAAACTTCACGTTAACCCAGGATTAGCTTAATCGGGCTTTGAACAACTGGGCCCAGGAGAACACAACCTGTGATTTGGGGCTGATTTTTATCAAGCAAAATGGATACCAGCATTCATATGCAGGGGAAAGGCAAGGCACGATGGTGAGCGCACTCGCCTCCCACTGTTGTGACATGGGCGTTGAGTTTGTTGTTGGTTCTCGTCCCTGCTGTGGGTTTTTTTTCCGGTTGTCCTCCTAAACCAACACTTCCAAATTCCAATTCGACCCGGATCGTACGAACACCTTTGAATTGAGTTTTCTTAGCGGAGAGCTGTTTGGTTCTCTGTGGGTAACAAATCACATTTAACGTTTTTTTTTTACACACTTTAAAATGAGTACAGGTGTCAGTGGTGTGTATCGCCATTGCTGGCACTGCATGCAAGGACAAACTTATGCTGCCTTTTTATCTAAAAATAAGCTACACGAAGTATGCGTGAATTTAGATGAAAGGCCAAACCATCAGTCATTCAGACATATGCAATGCATGTATTCTTTCACACAACAAGACAAGATCAAAGGCTCCTGTGAGTCAACTCGTGAATGCAGATGACACATAGTAATTGAAATTTAGACGGATACGGAAACTTCCTTGAAAGCTAAAAGAAATTATATCTTTGCCCAATTATGTAACGAAAAATAACCATTCTTGTACTATAAAAATGATTGTCAAATTATTCTCTACAGATTGAATAAGATTATTCTGATGCGCAGATAAAAAAAAGTCACTTGTTTCTTTTAATTAAAAGTTCATAGAAGCATGCCATGTGCAGCTACGTCATGCAAATTTGTGTCCGATAGTCCGGGGCTACCAGATTTTACGATCGGGCCAGTGGATTCTGACCATCACTTGCCCGATGGGCAAGTGAAGTTTTTTTGGGAATTAAAATTACAAAATTACTGTAGGGCATACTTTTTCTTAACTTCCAGGTAGATTTGCGTTTTTCAAGCCGATCTCACAAAAGGAAATCTGTTCAACAAAGTATCGCATTACATTTCATGCCCGACATTAATGCGTGAAATTTTTCCTTTGGAGTTCAGTCCAAGCAATCCTCAAGTAAAAATAATGAAATATGACAAGCTCTTGCTAAATAAGAATTATTTATCGACCACGTCCTTTTGCTTTCCCATAAATTACCAGTTGTAAATTTCAAAAATGAAACATTTTTTGCCTTTGAAACCTCTATGAAAGCTGACAAGATCTTAAAGTGTTCACTTCACCAGAAATTTGCATAATTTTGTTTACGACGTCAATGATGCGTGACATGGCACGTTCCGCTTTCGCGTGAAAACTGACAGCAAAACTAGTTTTTTTTAGCAAACTAATCTACTTGATGGAAAAATATGATGAAAGATGTCGAGTTTTCATGTATGCAAAAAGTTATGATTTGCAGTGAACATTTCAGTTTATAAGAGTGCTTCTTGCAGCTGAAGACATTTTCTGGTGGCAAAATTTCAAGTTGCGCAACGCTATATCACGCATTCTTTCTGCCTAAAACAATTCAGTTAGTTCAATCGCGAAGGGAGGTTAGGTTGAAAAATCGGCGAGGCCTACAATAAACAAGGCCACTAGTGCTAAAGGCAAAAGCTCTAACAAGCGTCTTGTTTATTCAAAGTCCATGCTGACAATTACTTTTAAATTAAACTATATTTTAATTAAACTATTTCTAAATTAAATTATTTTTAATTCTTAAAAGACACCGAACTTTGTAAAAAAAAAAAAAAACGAAAAAACCTATAACTTTGCTCAGATTCAACGAAAAAATCTCCATTCTTACACTAAAATGATTGTCAAATTATTCTCTACAGAATGAATAAGAGAATTCTGTTGCGTCGTGAAAAAAATGTTCCTTGTGTTTTTTTTTTTTTCACTAATTGAGTTTACGACCCCGGACTTTCTGGAAAACTGAAAAAAACTTGTAACTTTGCTCAGATTTAACGAAAAATCTCCATTCTTGCACTAAATGATCGTCAAATTATTCTCTACATATTGAATAAGAAAATCCTGATGCGCCGTGAACAATAAATGTTCACGTGTTTTTTCCATTAATTGAATTAAAAAACTCATTCACTGCGCACGCCCGAAAGTTAACGACCGAACCGACCGACCAACCAAGTCAACAGTCAGCTATCGCTACAACTCGTTCATTGCGCATGCGCACATTCACGAGTTAAAAACTTTAAATAACAAGTTGTTTTATACAAGTCCTGCGATTCATTGAAAGTGGCATTTTAAAGTATACTGTTTTATGTCTCAAGGAACAAAGCAGAAGGCAGTTTTTTTAATTTTCCATTTCTTAACTGCACATTCTCCCTAAATTCAGTAGTGGTAGTAGGGATCCTTCAGTCTCAGGAGACCATGGTGTGCGCCCTGTTGGGTCAGTCTTTCTGCTGAGAGCAGTGCCGGATGCGGCTCAGCAGTCCAATCCTAGCATGGCAGTCTCTGCCACAATTGTTGCACGCAAAGTTGGATGGCTGGTTAGAGTCAGCGGTTTGGTGTCTCTCTTTACGTGTCTGTTTGTCCTCCAGCTGGAGGTTCCTCTTCTCCTCTCCACTCCTGACACCATCACGTACGGCATGACACAAGCCATCTCTGTCATCTGGAAGTTTTTCCCAACTGGGAGCCTCGGTTAAGTGATGGTGGCATGAGGATTGCTTCGATAGCCGGCCGCTTTTTTTTACTAATCTTTTGCCCAACACATGGCTGAAATCCTTTCTGGCTACATCAGAAAGCGCAGAAACAGATGCTCAGCTAGCTCCGACAAGAAAATTTCTATTTCCCCACACGCGAAAAACTGAAGGACGCCAAAGTCGGTGACCTCGGCAGCGAATCAGCATATGAGTCGAGGAGGCTCTAAATAAGATTGGATCTATCTCTGAACAACTGAAGTCAATATTGGAAAGGCTAAACAAGCTTGACACTATCGAGAATTCAGTTAAAAGCATTGAAGCCAATGTAGCGAACCTTAAAGCTCGAATTGCTAAACTTGAGCAATTTGAATTACCAGCAGCGGAGGATATAAAGGACTTGAAAGAATCATGCATCTTTAATGGTGACTACTGCAAAGAAATTCAGGATTGGATGGATGAAAATAACACAAAAATAAACTCGCTGTTGGAAAGCAAAAAGATGCTTCGCGATCAAATGAACGAACTCGGGTTAAACAACCTCTATCTAGAAGCTTATTCCAGACGAGAAAATATTAAATTCTTTTCCATCCCCGGGGAAGATGAAGAGAACACCGAGGAAACGTTAATAAGAAACTTCATGGAAGACGACCTTGGATACAGAAATGCCCGCACAGTTGAAATACAACGTGTACATCAACTCCCTAGAAGACACAGCAACTCTGGTCCGTGGCCAATAATTGCTAGGGTTCCTTCGGTATAAAGATGTAGAGGACATTTTTTCGCTAGGAAGGCACCTGAAAGGGACCGAATAACAGATGTTTCAGGATCTTCCATGGGAAATAATCAAACGCAGAAGAGAGTAGATGCCAACATTCAAGAAAGCACAGAGAAAAGGTATGAGGGTTTCCTTTAGTAAGAGTCAACCTGACAAGCTTTTCATAAATGGCAAATTCTGGCCTTATGGAAAACTGCTAGAAACAAGTGATCAAGAAAGTGAGTAGGATAACTGTGTTGCAACATTGTATCTGTACAATAACATTATCCTATCAGGCGGCCTGGCAAGCAACTCTTCTTCATTCAGTGATTGCAGAGCCTTGTTTTGTGCTTTCATGCCATTAAGACCGAAGACCGATAAGTTTTTCTTTGTTTTTGTGTCGCTTTCAGTCGCCGGTTTTTGTATGTGTTTACCTTTTTTTCCCTTTATTTTAAATGTAAGCTTGTCTTTCTTTAATTCTTCTCATCAAAACTTCACTCATGAAAATTATCGATATATGAACATAACCTATTTTACATTTCAACCAAAGCAGTATTAAAATTACCAACCAACAGCGATAACACTTTCACTTTTTAACAAAAGAGCAGTGCTGAAGAATGTCGCTTTTATCACTTCCTTCCAAAACGGAAAAGAATGTTATTATGATAGCTTCTCTTAACGTGCGGGGCCTTGGGAATGATACTAAAAGAAGAAAAACCTTCAACTGGTTGCGTTCCAAACACTTTTCCACCTATTTGCTACAAGAAATCCACTGTTCCGAAAAAACAAAAGATCTATGGGCCATAGGATGGGGCTACAAATCGGTCAGTATAAAATGCAGACTGCAGACTGGATATAAAATGCAGACTGCAGACTGCAGACTGGGTATAAAATGCAGACTAGGTATAAAATGCAGACTGCAGACTGCAGACTGGGTATAAAATGCAGACTGAGACCAAAACCGCCTCTTCGTCAAATACAGGATACATTTTGAATTTTTCAACTTAACTTACGCTAGTGTCATTCCTTTGTCATATACCATCGTCTTTCGAGAACATTTCCCAGGAAATTGACATTATTATGTTGTTTTCGAAAAGCGTCAACCTTGAAATAAACAACTGCAAAGCATGACGCAGAAACATGACCTTTACTTCGCACGTGGCTGACCTTTTTGCCGCTTTGCGTCTACATGACATAGGCGACATCGGTAAGTGGCAGTCAGGGTGGGAGTTAAATAATGTTTTTTGAATAAAATATGTGTTCATGTATTGCTAGAATACTGAAGGTATACAATTTGTCTTTGACAAACCTCGTTAATATTCAAAGAAACTAGTTAAAATCTGTCAATGTCAAATTGCTTGCCCCCTCGGAAATCAAGTCAATTATAAAAACCGTCATGGGCATAATTGTTTACGAACTAATGCAAAGCGATTAAGCTTGAGTCTTCTTTGTGAAGAAAGGGCCTCAGGAAATGAAAGCTATCAAATCGAGATAAAGAAAACAAACTGTTGAAAAATCGGTTGAAAATAAGGTCAATTTTGTGGGAGATGATCTCGGAAATGTGATTGTGTGACACTAGGGTAAGTTGAAAATTAAAAATGTATCCTGTATTTGACGAAGAGACGGTTTTGATATCAGTCTGCATTTTATACCCAGTCTGCAGTCTGCAGTCTGCATTTTATACCCAGTCTGCAGTCTGTATTTTATACTGACCGAGCTACAAATACCTTTTTAGCACCATGTCGAGTACTAATCATGAAAAGTTATATTGATCCCGCAGGACGATTTATAATATGCGATTTAATGGCAAATGGAAAACTCATAACCCTGGTAAATGTTTACGCCCCAAATGAAGATGATCCAGATTTCTTGAAACTATTGCTGAACACATTAAAGACTTTCAAAAGGACGAAGTAGGAATTGGAGGTGATTTTAATCTTGTTTTAAACGTAGAGAAAGGCAAGAAAGGCGGCCTTCCCAGAACGTATAACAATGCAAGAAAAACGGTGTGCAAGATTGCCGAACAATTTGATCTTGTTGACGCTTGGAGACTTTTGAATCCAGATACCAGCAGATACACTTGGCGCCAAAAGCAACCAGAGGTTCATTGCAGACTAGATGTTTTTCCTGGTATCCTAAAGCTTCATGGGTAATGTTGTCTCAGCCGATATCGTACCAGGTTTTAAAACAGATCACTCCTTGATAACACCGAACATATCCTTGCATACATGTACAAATCCAAGTGGTCGTGGATCAAACTAACTATCGAGCAGACAAAGGAAGAACATACAGACGATAATTCAGTTAACCATTCTGTTCTTTGGGAAATGATCAAAATGAAAGTTCGAGAGAAATCCGTCAGTTACCCGATTGGAAAGAAAAGGAAAGAAAAGGAACATATTTTAGAAGAAAAAATTGCAACACTTGAAAAAGAATTAGACTTGCCAACGATCACGACACAGTACAAAAATATTTTAATAGAAACATTGGAATTGTACAGAAAAGAATTAGAAGAATTTGTAAGGTGACACACTCAAGGGGCGATTCTAAGATGCAAAGCAAGATGGTGTAATGAAGGTGAAAAAAATTCAAAGTACTTTCGTAACCTTGAAAAGAGGCATTACAAACTTAACACTGTAAGTCAACTCCAAATCAACAAGAACGAATTTGTCACCTCTGATACTGGAATCCTAGAAGAACGTGAAACCTTCTATAAAAATCTTTACACATCTCAAGGAAACACAATACATCCAGATAGAGAATTCTTTCAACACGAGAATGACACACTCTTTGATTATCACGAAGCTGCGAACTGTGAAGGTTTTTTTAACTGAAGAGGAATGCCTAGAAGCCTTAAAAGATATGGATTCAGGAAAACTGACCTGGGACTGATGGTTTGCCAGCCGAGGTTTATTAATAAAATCTTTTAGGACGAGTAAGCTTCTAGTTTGATAAGTGTCCTTAACTACGCTTACTATCAAGGGACTCTTTCGGTATCACAGAGATGAGGCATCGTTAAACTTATACCAGGACGCTGATCCACGCTTTATTAATCAAAGGCTCCTGTGAGCCAACTCGTGAATGCAGATGACACATAGTAATTGAAATTTAGACGGCTACGGAAACTTCCTCAAAAGCTAAAAGAAATTATATCTTTGCCCGATTATGTAACGAAAAATGACCATTCTTGTACTATTAAAATGATTGTCAAATTATTCTGTACAGATTGAATAAGCCGATTATTCTGATGCGCCGATTAAAAAAAATCACGTGTTTTTTTTATTCAAAGTTCATGGGAGCACGCCATGTGCAGCTACGTCATGCAAATTCGTGTCCCCGATAGTCCGGGGCTACTGGATTTCGCGATCGGGCTAGTGGATTCTAACCATCACTTGCCCGATGGGCAAGTGAAGTTTTTTTGGGAATTAAAATTACAAAATTACTGTAGGGCAAGCCGATCTCACAAAGGGAAATATGTTCAACAAAGTATCGCATTACATTTCATGCCCGACATAAATGCGTGAAATTTTTCCTTTGGAGTTCAGTCCACGCAATCCTCAAGTAAAAATAATGAACTATGACAAGCTCTTGCTAAATAAGAATTATTTATCGACCGCGTCCTTTTGCTTTCCCATAAATTACCAGTCTTAAATTTCGAAAATGAAACATTTTTCCCCTGTGAAACCTCTATGAAAGCTGACAAGATCTTAAAGTGTTCATTTCACCAGAAATTTGCATAATTTTGTTTACGACGTCAATGATGCGTGACATGGCACGTTCCGCTTTCGCGTGAAAACTGACAAATTAAATTATTTTTAATTAAATTATTTCTAAATTAAATTATTTTTAATTCTTAAAAGAAACCGCACTTTGTAGAAAAAAACGAAAAAAACCTATAACTTTGCTCAGATTCAACGAAAAATCTCCATTCTTACACTGAAATGATTGTCAAATTATTCTCTACAGAATGAATGAGAGAATTCTGACGCGTCGTGAAAAAAAATTTTCACCTTTTTTTTTTTCACTTATTGAGTTTACGACCCCGGACTTTCTGAAAAACTGAAAAAACTTGTAACTTTGCTCAGCTTGAACGAAAAATCTCCATTCTTGCACTAAATGATCGTCAAATTATTCTCTACATATTGAATAAGAATTTCCTGATGCGCCGTGAACAATAAATGTTCGCGTGTTTTTCCCACTAATTGAATTTGAAACTCACTCACTGCGCACGCCCGAAAGTTAACGACAAAACCGACTGATCGACCAAGTCAAAAGCCAGCTATCGCTATAACTCGTTCATTGCGCATGCGCGCATTCACGAGTTAAAAACTGGCGCCCTTTAACTCTCCTGAACTGTGACCTTAAAATAGCTACGAAAGCCATTGCTAATCGAATAAAGAAGGTTATTCCAAAACCTATTAACAATGATCAGACGGGCTTTCTAAAAGGTAGATTTATTGGAGAAAATATTAGACTGATCGATACTATCATAAACTATGCAGCAGAACAACACATCCCTAGGTTGCTACTTTTTATTGATTTCGAAAAAGCTTTTGACTCATTCAAGTGGTCATTTGTCAATCATACGCTTGAATATTTTGGGTTTGGCCACTCTTTGACAACTTGGATTCGAACGTAACATTGAAAGCTGCGTTAAGCAATGAATGGTCAAGAAAATTCTTTAAGTTACAAAGAGGTGTTCGGCAAGGCTGCCCTTTGCCGCCCTACCTATTCATACTTGCAGTTGAAGTCATAGGGAAAGCTATCAGAGCTAATACTAATATAAAAGGAATCACCGTGAATAATACAGAAATAAAACTAAGCCAATACGCGGACGACACAACCCTGATCCTTAACAGTACCCAAGACTCCTTATCTGCTGCCTTTGATACAATTAAGAACTTCGGTAAATCTTCTGGTCTCAAACTTAATGACAAGAAGATTGAAGCACTATGGATCGGGTCGATGGAGGGTAAGAAAGAAAAACGCTCCCCCGAAAAGAATTTTTAATGGCCTGAGAATATAGTCAAAGTCCTTGGAGTATGGATTTCTACTGACCCAGTTGTCACTTTAAAAATGAATTATACAGAAAAGGTGGATAAGATAAGAAATATTCTGAGCTGTTGGGAATACCGACGATTAACTTTAATTGGCAAAATTCAGGTTATCAAGAGCCTACTCTTATCTCAACTCACTTATATTTTAACACCTTTAGCGACAAACCAGAATTTTATTAACGAGATAAATGACATTTTTTATAGATTTCTTTGGAACAACAAGGGTGACAACACTAAACGAACCGTGTTGATAAATAAGTATGAGAATGGCGGTCTAAAAATGGTTGACTTATCTTCTTTAAACAAATCGCTAAAAACTACTTGGATTAGAAAGTATCTGGATACTTCGAACCAGGGAAAATGGAAAGAAATTGTCTTCCTTGAACTCGAAAAACATGGTGGCAGCCTTATCTTTAAGGGCAATTTCAACAAGATTGATTCCCTCAAGACTTTTTCAGTAAAGGACAAGTTCACGAAAAAACTGCTAGAAATTTGGTCTGAGGTCAATTTTGAAGGTGTTATAAAAACAAAACAACAGTTTCTTGTACAACCTTTGTGGCATAACTCGCAAATTAGAATTATTGATAATAAACCAATAATTGGCTTGTTATCAGAAAAACTCTTTTTGCGAGGAATTTCAAACGTCAAAGATTTAATGAAAGAACCTTGCAAGTTTCTTTGTCTCAAAGATTTTATTGAATTATATAAAATACAAATAAACCCCTTGAAATATTGTGGACTTATATCCGCCCTTAAATGTCTTTATAATAAAAATTTCCCAAATGAATCTACAACTGTTTCGGTTAAACCGGATTCTTTCCTTAACTCATTTCTTAAAACCTCTAAAGGTAATAAAATAGTTTACAAGAAACTTGTCTCTCTTAAAAGCTATGTACCAGAGAAAAGCCAATTGAAATGGAACACTGTCGTTTCACAGGAAGGTTGTAAGGCTGATTGGAAAGCAGCTTACACCTTGGCATCCAAGGGCACTAAAACTTCGACCCTCATTAACTTTCAATACAGATTCTTGCACAGAACTCTTCCCACTATTTTTTTTCTAACAAAAATTGGAATCAAACAAGACCCACAATGCTCTTTTTGCAGTAAAGCTCCTGAAAATCTTATTCACCTTTTCTGGTATAATTGTCCAAAAGTTAAATTGTTCTGGAAGGTTCTGACTGTTAAACTACTTGAATGTGAACTTATACCTCACGACTATTTGAAAGATATCGCATTCTTTTTGGGCCTAAAGCCGGACACAACAAAGTTTGCTCTTCAATTGAATTTCTGTTTTCTAATTGCCAGACATAACATATAGCGCAGGAAACAGTAAGATTAGAAAACGCCATGCTCCTACTGTGCCACAGCAATGGACATATTACAGGAAAACGAACACTAAATTACAAGAAGAAGCAAAAGAGGTGGAGACACACTTCATACCAAAACAAAATAATAAAAAATAGATAAATAAGCTAAACCTAACTGCTGAGAATGGTGAAAGTGAAGCCATTTCACAGTGGAAAGGAAATTAATCCTATCCTCTGTGGGAAGCGCAGTACCTTCTCCCTGCCTTTCTGAGATGTTATTAAATTTTTAATTTTCTCTCCTATAATAGTTTTCTTGTTCGATGTTGTTTTCCTTTCCTTCGTTTACTTCACTTGTCCCCTGGCGCCAAGATGATGCATAGGGCTTTCATTTAGCTTGTGCTTTGGGTCATCCTTGCTAAAGTTACTCTTCATTTCCTCAACGTCCTTGTTGGTCTTCCACTGAGCCACTGGTCGTCCGTATTTGATTTTTTTTATCCTAGAGAAGCTTCTTAGAACTTGAACTAGAGCTTCGTTCTTAGTGTTTGCTTTTACCATTTCTACAAATTCAACTGTATTCCAACACTAGTTTGGGCAAAAAGGCTTAAAATGAGGTCACAACCAGCATTTAAGCTTGAGTCATGGCGGTCTTCCGCAAACCCCTAGTTGTGCTGGCCAGTTTTCCAGGTAAGTCAAGAACCCAACAAAGTCGGGCTCCTGACCTAGAAAATTAAACAGTAAGCTTAAGAAAGTTTGCATAGCTCTACACCTACTGATTCTGTCATTGCCTTCTGGCCTTTGATTTTATTTTTCATCAAGGTACCCCTTAAGATGTGACCTCCTCGTTTCAGATTTTATTTATTAACTATTTAAACATATTTCCAGACTAACGAGGCATACAACAGAGATCATGATTCCAATAAAATGATGCCCCATGTGACAACAAGTGTTACTCACCATCCAGTCTGCAGGAATCCCAGATTCGAGAGTAGCAGCTGCAGTCTGCAATCAACAAAATAAATGATAATTGAGTGAGTGAACATGAGTGGACTTAGTTCCTGAAGGAAAAGGAATTTGAGAAAAATATTGGAGGGATGTAACTGTGCCAGAAAGCGTCCAGTTGTAATTCAAATTTATTGAACTAACCTACGGCCTCCAACTTACCTCAGCATCATCAGCAAATTTACTAGCAGCAATAAAATCTGTTGGCAAATGGAGGTTTACTCCCTTCTCTTTTGCCTTGTCACAGATCGTGTGGATAATTTTTGACCCATCCTCATCAAAGAGTGACTTGCCAATCTAAAACAAAATCACCAACTTATGCTCAGAACCTTAAACAAGGAGACGTGATATGAACTGGTTGTTGAAATTTCAGATTGTCTTCAATGTGTCATTTCCTTAGTGAAATTATCAAAATGGTTCCCAACAACCAGGAGAAGAATAAATTGGTAAGTTATTCAAAACTTCATAACAATAGCTTAGAATCTATGATAACAATCATTCCATTCTGCAGATAGCAGAATGGAATGCTCGTGTGCAAGAAGCCTAAGCCCTTGGCCATTCATTTAAGCTCACCTCCATGTTATGGAGTATTTTAACAAATGTATATGCCATTCCACCTCCGATTATCATATCGTTTACTTTATCCAGTAAATTTTCAATGAGTAAAATCTTGTCAGCAACTTTAGCCCTGCAACAAATTGCAAACAGATTGTTGCCACTGAGTGAGCGCATTCAATACAAATGATCCAATCATTCAACAAAGTTGATGCGCTAAAATTGGAAAAGAATATTTAATTAAAATTTAAGGTAGCCTCACAATACATAACAAGCCTTGCTTTCTACAGTGAGTGTAACAAAAAAACATAAATTGGAGGAATCAAGTCTGCAAGTGGGCTTACAATTTGCAGTAAACATTAAAACAACAAAATGAAATGAAAAAAAACAAAACAAAAGCCTTTCCAGTTTACTTTATACAGATCAATCAGCAGCATTTAAGGGATAATGTGTTACATCATTTCTGTCAACAGTGATTCAGTTCAATTCTCATTTTCGTTGTATCTTGTGTTTTATAATAAGAATAAGAGAGATTGCTTAAGAAA
>NW_028145642.1:545000-562500 GCF_977016875.1 Pavona decussata
ACAGAGAACAGCGTCCATTCGGCAGTGGAAATCATGAGCATGGCATCCAAAACTCCCAGACAGATAAGAAACTCAGAATTGCAAAGCTATCTGACACAGCCAAGTAAAACAGTTACAGTATCACTCAAAGGTAATAAACAAAATAGGCAAGTTACCACCCTCTTGTGAGACGCGACTCTCCTCCTAAGAGACGAGACAGCCTTCTTGCGAGAGCCTCAAGCAACTGTAAGTACGAAGCTTCACCTTTTTGTGAGGTACAATGTAGAATGTGAGTCTTAAAAGCGATGCAAATCCATTTCACGTTTTGATCAAGACAATGTAATTGTCACACAAAAATTAAAACCAATTGTTGGAATTCAAGACATGGGAAAATGCTACGGTATGGTGAACGTTGCTAGCAGATGTTGATTTACTTTTTTACTGATCATTTGAACCAAAAGACAAAATTTCTGCACCGTTGAATGTATAATTTATGTATGGGACTGTGTGCAAAGCACTCCAACCAAAATCCTATTCATTCTATGATTTCTTCCTAAAGCCCTTTCATCTTTTATCGACCAATTCTTTCAAACGAGCCGGAAAATGAGCAATCTAAATTTTACAAATTGTGGCATTCACATGAAAAATCCACATCTATATATTGAAACAATCACATGATATGTGAAAGTATGTACACCACGAAGCGAAGTGTCTCAAAAAATTACAACTTTAAGGTTACCTTTTACCTTCAGGGGTGGTTTCAGTTTAACGGATGTAGCGCCACTCAGTTACATCACAGATACCGCCCTCTAACGCCTTTATGGAAAATTAGCCAATCATTTACTTCCTCAGTTATGCACATACTCGCATCCAGGGTAATCATCTCCTTCACAATTTTGTTGGATATCTACGGTATTTGTTGTACGTCGACTTTGTAATCTGTAATCGTTATGGGAAAAACAAAACGGGGACTGAAGCCAACATCATCTAGCAAAGCTGTTGGGCCGAAGCAGAAGCGGGCAAAATTAAAAGCATAAAGCGCGACGTAATTATCGGGGAGCCACTGCAACCGCGTGTATTGTCTCAGTCAAAGCGAAATTTCTTGCTACTCTTCGAAAAGCCAGCGAATACATCTATTCAAGCGAAATATTGTTGAGAATAGCAAAGTTCCGAGATTGCTTATGGAAAGTTGGTGTGAAAATTCGCTCTTAAATGAGCGCTCCAAGACGTTATACGAGTAATAAAAATCTGCGAGTCAGTGAGCCATGCGAGCCGTGCGAGCCATGCGAGCCGTGCGAGCCATGCGAGTCACGCGAGTCATGTGAGCCACAGTATAAATGTTAAGAATTTTTATTTGTTGTATTTACATTCACATAAGAACAAGAACAAGAGCATCGGAACAAGATGAATAACATCGCAATATTTAATTCTTACGCTGGGACAACGCAAACCATCATATTTCAGTTTTTTGTTACAGTCAACGCAGGCCACGCGTGAACGATATTTTTGAAATTTGAACGGAGTTTTGAAATTTACATGCCAGTTTTGAAAATCGCCAACGAGATTTCAGAGTTCCCGTATAAATTTCCCTAGCTTATTGACGGTATAAAGCTATGAATTTTTCTTTACAATGCAAAATTGAATATTTCAAGAATAACAATTGTTTCCCAAGTATTTTGAATCTTTTTTTTCAGTTAATGCGTCTTTTTCGGAACGATTTCCAGAGAAATGTTCAACATTCCATTCACACATCGGACATTACAAAGAGAAATTCGAATGTTCATTTCATTCTTAGAAATACTGTTCACGCGTGACCTGGGTTGACTGTAATTGACACGCCAGGACTGATTGTCAGTGTCATTCCAATCTTGTAAGGTATGATAAATGAGTACTCAAAGATGAGCGAAGTCAATATTGTCGCACTAAATTCAATTTGAAAAGAAGCAGCGTAACAGAAGCATTTGCCGTCAGCTGGTGGGTCGAATGTTATCTCTAAACCAGCCTCTGCCACTCTAGTGGCGAGTTTTGAAGAAAGACTTGTCTAAGGGAAAGGACAACCACATGCAGCAGTCAGCCAACCGACAGAGTTCTGATAACTGATTCTCGACTAAAGACCAAACCTGTTAAAATGGCGCAATTTACTCACCATTCTTGACGCCAACACACGGAGATCGAAGTGCTGTTCTTTTCTTTTTTTTTTCTTTTTTTTCTTGAATGAAGTTCCACATGGATATCAATGAATGACATGTGTCAATAGATACCTATTCGAGTAGCGGTGCAGCCGTATGTTTTTCTTGGATTTTTTTTTTCTGAAGTCTGGAACCAATAAATTTTTGCGTATTGTTTTTATTTTTTTGCGCATCTTGGGCGATTTTGAATAGGCAAAATTCTCTCCAAAATTACAACAAAAACGGAAAAAAAAAACTACAATGAAAAAAATTCGTCCAAAATTTTCTCACGCGAATGTAAATAAAACAAATAAAAATTCTTCACATTTGCACTGTGGCTCGCATGACTCACATGACTCGCGTGACTCGCATGGCTCGCACGGTGGCTCGCATGGCTCGCAGATTTCGCAGACCCACGTTATACCCCCTTATACCCCGCAAGCAGAGGCCCTTCGATCTTCCTAGTCAGGTCGGGAAGAGGAAGGGACGAAGGAAGATCGAAGGGCCTCTGATTGCAGGGTAAAAACGTTAATGCTGCAAATAGAAAACAAATATCTGTCTGACGCTTAAAAGAAAACGTTTAAACGGAACCGTTTAAAAGAGTTGACTAACACAGTAAGTCTTTGCCAAAACACTACAAGCAAACGGCCAACACGAGAAAAGATCAAGACATAAGAATTATTATACCTCCGTGTTATTTTTTAATTGTTTTTTTGTTTTGTTTCCTCTTGCCTAGACTTGTAAGTTTTACGCAAACCAAAACAAGATTCAGTGATCTGATAACGTTCAGTCACAAATAAAATTAAAAAGGCAGCTCATGAAGTGCGATTCATGGATTCGCGAATTGCATGAAGCACGTTTCCATAATTATTCGCTTGGCTGGACGATTTTAAGACCTTTACCTACTTTAAAGTGCAGCTTAAAGCTATTGTGTTCTTTTATCTTAGTTTCCTACTCAAACAAACGCAAATTCTTCCACTTAAGACAGGATATTCGAAATGCGGCAACGTGAGGGATTCAAGACTATAGAAAGACCGTTCGTACAATTATTGCAACGGATGGTTACATAAGCAGCAATAAGCTGTCAATCAGAGTAAAATTTAACTTCCGGTGGAAATCGCCTACGTCCCGGTTTCTCGGCAAATACTCACTCATTTTCCAAAATTCTTTTTTTGTTCGTAAGAACTTACTGGAAAGTTCATTTTTATCTAAAAAATGAAAATCCCAAAATTTTCTCTCAGAACGTACACAGTAACTTTAAGTAAAATTAGTTCGAGTTAGCTGATAGTAAATGACTTGACCTCTGACTCTACCTCCCACGCAGACGTCCTTAGGGGTTCGTCATGCGTTTTCTCCCCAAGGACGTCTGCGTGGGAGGCTAACTCTAAACAAGTCCATGCTATACATCAGGGAGTCCAAACAACAATCACGAAGACTATGTTACAAACTACACAGAACTCAGCAAAATAATAAGACCTTAAACATGGCTATCAGTCTGACAGGTGCCACAATCCAAGCAAGTACAGCCTGAACCGATGTGAACTTCTGACATAGTTTCTATCAAATTTGACACTGGTGGATAGTCAAGGGCAACTCCAGTGAAATTACAGCAACTATGGGAACAACAACAACAACAACCAGGGTCTTATGCTAGCGCTAGCAACAAGTTTATTTCCTTTACGTTTTGGTTCAAGTTGTTGTTGACATACCTTAGTTTACGACTGGAGTGGTTCTTGCAGCAGGAAGGAGATTGGACGGTTAAGTGAACACATGGGATTGCACTTCAAGAAAACTGTTTTAAATTTCTGCGGACGTGAGTAGCATCTGCTTTTTTTGTATTTATTTGGGTTACATGTATTTTCATTCACACGAATTTGTCAGAAAATTCAGGAGCAAACATTTTCTTCAGTTCAAATCCGAAAAAAACATGTATGTTCAGATAGCACAGGGGACTTCTGCCAAAGACAACACAACACTCAGGATAATGTACAATTAGCTGCGTAAGCTAAACATCCCGACACTTAAATAAAGTTATTTATGCTTATGCTTATGAACAGCATTTACACTATCAACTGTTCCGCTCGATCAGCAAAAATTTTGTGTGGATGGTAGGCTTATCAAAGGCGTGTGTATTCCTATGTACAAAGCTTCTAAGTAAAATTGATTTTCTAGATAAGTCAGGGCAGATGGATACAACGCTGTAGAAATATCGGTGCTTTGGCACTATGAGTTATAGTTCTGTGTTTTGAAAACACAGAACAAAAGTTCCAATAAGGAGGATGGAAAGCTTTAGTTGCTAGTTCTTATATTTTTGTGAGTTTTTTCTGGTACTGGTTCCCATTATGTTGCTCAGATGTAATCCATGGATCATGCATGATAACTCACACTGATCGCACAATTGTAATATCCTGATGAGATGATATATCATCTGATAAGTTTCAAGAAAGAGGCCAGACACCTTGCAAAGACTAAGTTAACATCACAAGTGGAAAAGAATCAACCATTAGAGCAACAAGAATTAATGACGAAGGGATAATTTAAAGGGATGCATTAAAAGTGAAACTGCTCGAACAGGTTAAGCACACCAAAAGAACTAGGCCATAAACACCCAGTGTAGCCGCAAAAAATACTGGCGAACGCTACGTCAAAATTTTATTCAATTACCAAAGACACTCAGTAAACTGGTTCTAGAACAGTAAATAAAAAAAATAAGCATTAACATAAATTACAAGTGAAACGAAAATAATACAAGACGCATAAAAACGACGATACATACCTTATCGGTGATATCTTCTAATAAAAATAATCTAAATGGCAGTGACTTGACAGAATGATTGTAACTTAACGGTAGATATGCGCTACCCCAAAACATGCAACCGAAAGAAGAGAAAAAAATAAAATAACATGTGCTATATACTCCAAGTATGCATAATTGGGCGCCACAAGTGTTAAGTGGCCCCTATGAGACTAACGGGAAAAATAAAACAAAAACAGAAAATTAACTACAACGAAAGTGACAAAACTTGGCTGCTAATTAGAACTTAGAACATTCTGTAACACCCAGTTACAGGGATACTTTCATCATCTTTAGCAGGTACAACAGAGCACACCAAACAAAATGTTAAAGGAACACCTGTCTGGCAACCAAACTGCAGGCTATGGCCATTCCTGCCAAACTACGCAGACCTTCAACTTTTGATGGGCATTACAATGACTTCGTGAAATGAACACTTGACCATTTATTTTTTTATCCTAAGCTTTTAACGACATCCTCTACGTATTATACATTGTCATCACTTGATTTACTTATGAGCGAACACCGAGCAGGAGTGTGAGTTATGCCATGCTGTCCAGGACTGCTAAACACTCAGGCTAACCACTGTTATAAAAAACTGGATTATTTTATATTGTAATTCCAGGGCTTTGATTGGCTTAGCGGCCATGGCATACATGTATGGGCCATTATACCATGCCCGAGAATAGCGCAGATTAAATGGTCTTCTGTTTTTTTGTTTTGTTTTTGTTGTTGTTGTTTTTTTTTTTGCAAAGCAAATTCAGCAAGATTTACCAATATTTCTGGATTGTTTTTAATAAAAACAATTATTCCACTCTCGCGCTTGTTGGATATGGGATGCGCACTTTGTTGGCTATGTATCATCTCATATCCACTGGAGCTGGTGGAATAATTGTGTCACAAGGACTATTTCCCCGTAGTATTTAAAAGGAATTCAATATCGTATAAATCAAAAAGTATTTTCAGTTTAGTGTTTTAGGAAATTGATAATCTTAAATGTGAATTACTCGCCGAAATCAATGTTTATTCAGTTGCGCTCCTGAGGTGTTTTGGAATATTAGATCGAGCACAACTCGTTAGCGTAGAGCAAAACTTCCGATCGTTATTGCGTTATGAACGAAAGCTGTTTTAATACAGGTTCTTAGATTTTCCGTTCTAGCGACCTTTCGGTAAACATCCAGGAAATAGTAATAATTGCACAGTGCCAGCAATATCCTTTAGCGTTATCAGCTGTCTTATTTCCAGTTTAAATATCCTTTCTAAGGCTAGATTTTTAATAACGACGTGTTTAGCTATTTGCTCTACTGTAAAACTAATTTTAGTTGAAAGGCTTACCGAAATTAATTAGTATTCTCAGAACATATAAAAGAAGGTCGTACGTTGTACAACTTTGAATTACCAGCTGACAAATTACCAGAATGAATTACCACAGAACGAGTTACCCAACACGCTGTAGTGTACCTGAGAAGATCTACGATTAAACAAGTTGAGTTCCAGTTTTGTGAAGATTCATTTTCTGCTTCGCCTCCGCGGACGAGAAACAACGACCTAGTACCTCGGCATCAGTAACAAGTGCCACGCTGCAACTCAAGTGCTCTCCGAAGCTTTTCCCCAACGTTTATCCTTCCGACAACGCCCGAGTTGTATCGTTTACCTCCGCGCATCGCCCGCGCATAAAAATCACATGCCACGCCAGAAACGTTTTGTTAATTATACCACAGTCTAACTGCAAAATATTAACCAGTTCAGTTCAGTATAAACCAGTAATAATTAAGAACCCAGCTATGTTTCTTCACTGTTTCTACTACTCAATACTAAAAGGTACTCATACTATGTCATGTGAGCTACATGCTTATGCTACTAAAACTTGACTGTGGAACTTACCTGGCTACACTGTAAATGTAAACTAAAGGGACAAATTTACAACATACTGAAAAAAGTTGTAATGCTGATTAATATTAAAATGTACACAGCTGTGAATTGTTAAGTACCAACCCTCCTAAGATAGCCAAGTATGGTTTATCAGGCTTCTCCATTGCTTTTGAGAAGTAGACCAATTCCTTCTCCATCAGAAATCCTGCAGTCTTCAGAGGAAGATTAACCCCAACCATGGAGCTATATAAAAAAAATGACAGATGTCCTTTCAACTATCTTGATATCCACCATGCACAAATTATCTGTTACCGAGTTTAGACCATGAAATGACAAACGGAGAAAAATTAACACGTAAGAAAATGCAAAGAAGCCCAGGCCTGCAAATCTTGTGATAGTAAGGAACATGGTTAATTCCCAATTCATGAAATGAACATGTTCAGTGAAAACAATGCCAGTAATATGAAACTGACTTAAGTGTTCTCATAACAAGAGCCCATCACAGTTAGTTATGCATGGAACCTTATCTGCAGTTGTCCAAAGCAAGCCTGAAAACAATTCATGCAGAAAAGGGAAATAGAACCCATGACCTCTGCAATACTGGTGCAGTGATCTAACAGTCACTAATCTTTGAAGTCAGTTGGCAGCTGAAACATTCTTGTAAGCTATTAATAAAAGCTGCTCCTTTCACACAAGAGACACTCTGCAGCATTTAAAGGAATCAAATAAAGGCATAGGTAAACTTTACATTACCTGTGTGCTCGATGAGCAGTGCCAAATGCATCATTGACATAAATATCTCCCAGCTTTGCCAGTGATTCACAGAACTTGTTTACTGCCTCTTTACTTGCTTTAATCTGACATACACACAAGAACTGAGCATCAATTTAGTACTGACAGTTATGATACCGATAAACCCAAAAGGTCCATTTAAATGATATATAGCAATTTTACTGACTTTAGCTGGCACAGTATACTTCCATATTTAAGATGTTCTGACATTGTTATGCACATTTCCTTCATAAAACACTTCAAGAAGGGTGTGACACAAGTACTGCAAGATTTTGACGTTGCAAGCCAGTTACTCCAAATTAACTCAACACCCCTCTCCCTCCAACTCAATGCATTCCGAAATTCAGAAAAAATAAGCGCTGGACCCCAGTTCCTAGATCTAAGCAACAACAATAAACTTCCCTATGGTTGGAGCTTGTACGGTCTGAAATCTTGATGGAGAATAACTTTTTAGGGATAAGTGGGAAAAAAATTAATCCAGCTTAGTGAGGTTTTTTAAACTCATTACTCAAATTTAACTAAGAAAAGTACACATCTATATATTAATTTGATAACTGAAAGAATCAAAAACTGACACAATTGACACACCAGACATCTTGCCACCCTCTAAATTATTACTTTTCTTATACTAAGGAAAATTAGCTGCCTGACCCTGCTAGTGCCGGTGGTTATTCCAGGCAGCCAGCAATCTAACTTAAATGTAGTTACTCTCTCGATAAAAAAACAAACAAACACTAGCTGTAACCAAGGCAAACATAGAAATAAATTTTTGTTGATGTTGTTTGGCCATGTTGTGGTTCAAAATTTTATTTATTTTTTTCCTTTTTTAATAAACCAGGTTTATTAATTTGTCTATTTTTTTTAAACCAGTTTCAATTTTTTAAATTGGTTTACTTTTTAAGTTATAATGTAAGTTCTGTTCTTTGAGTGCACCTAACAGGTCAACTATTCATCAAGGAAAGGTTTCATACTAATTCAATTTTGTTATTCATTGATTTACATGTAGGCTTACAGCACTTTTACACTGTAGCAATTATTAGGCCCAAATACTCATCTTACCATTTAGACTCAAATACTGACCATCGTAATAAATAGGCCTATAAACACTGAATGTTGTTATTACTTGGGCTTGAGCACTGAGCTTATAGTATTTAGTGGGCAAGTACAAAATGTGGACCCCCCCATTAGGACTCATCTGGACCCCTATTTGGACCCTCTGTTCTACATAGAAAATGGGTGAAAATGAAGTATAAAAAAATTGACAGTGAGAGTTTTTTATTTTTATTTTGGCCAACTGCGTTTTACAAACTAAAAGAAATCCTGTCCAAAATGTAAGTAGAAATAGTAATAAGCCGAAACATGTACCTCACATCCAGATAATATAATTTATTTGACTATTAATTTTTTTAATGACAGCTGACCACAGATTGCCAGATTCTCGGTCAGACGTGGAAAAGTGGGAAAAACGCTTCTCCCCAGCCCCCATGCGGTTTTCATGCCAGTTTTCTTGATCCTGCTTTCCCTATGCTAGTTGCTCTTGACTACTGCTTGGTGAAATGGTGGCAAGTGAGGTAAGTGTTTTTAATCTGCTCCTCACTAGTACTTCTAAAGGCCAACTTGACACTCATCAAGGTTCAGTCTTAAAAGTAATTTTTTATGCATTGAGGGAGAATTAAAATTTGCATCATAAGCCGCAGCTGTCACGCTTTACCTAACTTGTACTTAAATAATATGCATTACAATATGTTTATTAAGTTTGGACACTGTACAATTACTCTAATAGAGAACCACGCGAGCTATGTTGTAGATCAGAATGAATCAAATCCTTTTAATCAATCCCCTCGAAGGTTACATTGCGTCACTAGTGAATGATTAACACCACATCTCCCTTTCTAAGTATTTTTACTAAATAATTAATATTATTATTGCAAAAGAAAGTAAAAAATGATCTCGAACATTTCGAAAGAAGACTAGCAAAAAATAATGAACACAATGTTTCTCAGTTTGTCTCTATCCGGTGATATTGGACCTGACTACAAGTCAAGTCTTTGGGGTGGCTTCATTAGTCGTCGCGAATGCGTACGCATGGCAGAGTCATCTGGTATAACGGCTGGTTCTGGCGCAGCTGGTCTATCCTCCTGGAGGAACAGCTTGTCGTCACCGGTCGACGGCTTGCTGTCGCTGCTCAACGACTCGTCAGCATATGGTTAAAGAGTGGACCGGTTCCTCCTCAAGATACTGCCAGAAGCTTCTACCAGGTCAGATTGCGGCTTGTTAGCCTGCGCACGGTTCTTGACTGTAGCTGGTCTGTTTTCATCATGAATCCATACACACTCGCCTGGCTGGACAAGAACAAATTCCTTGACTCTGTGTCGCAAACCGCAGTTCTGTTTCTGTTTTATCTTCCGTTCACTCTCCTCCTGTCTCTATTCCTCTATTCCTGGCCAGCTGGGTTGAAGGGCTGTTGGATACAAGGTAGTATACATTTTATCTGCCGGCCAAACAGTAACTCGGAAGGTGCTTTCCACCTTGCAGCGGTGTGGATCGACAGGCCAGAAGAGCTTTGGCAGGGTTCTCTTCCTTCTGTAGCAGGTTCTTCACAGTTTGTACCACTCTTTCTGCTTCCCCGTTAGACTGTGCGTAGAGGGGGCTGCTTGTGACATGTTTGAACTCCCAGTCTCTAGCGAATTTGGAGAATTCTGCCGAGTCCTACTGGGGGCCATTATCCAAGCGCACGATTTCTGGTATCCTGTGTCGAGCAAAGACCGATTGGAGGGCTCCAATTGTTTCCATGGAGCTGAGTGAGGCTAGGTAGCCGACTTCAATGAACTTTGAGAAATAGTCCACCACAATCAGATAGGGCCGCTTTTCGACATAGCAAATATCCGTGCTGATCATTTGCCACAGCCTATCCAGAACTGCACTTGGGATCAAGGGTTCCTTGGTATTTGGCCCCCGTCCATACACTTGCGGCATTGCTTGACAAAATCCTCAATTTGCCAACTAAGACCTGGCCACCATACTGATCGCTTTGCCCTCTCGCAACATTTCGTGACACCTTGATGACTTTCGTGGATGCAGTCTAAGATCTCCAGCCTTATGAATGTGGGAATGAGGATTCTGTCCGCCTTAAGAAGCAAGCCGTGGATGGCTGAACGTTCATCCTTGACTTGCCAGTAGGGTTGAAGTGCATCTGGAACTCTGGGTCGTTCTGGCCAGCCTTCACCGCATTACTCCTTTAGCGCCTGGCAGACCTCTTCTTCCTCTTTTTTTCTCTAATTCACTCAAGCTGTGTGTCAGAAGCTGGGAGGGAGTTAAATATGTGATGAACATATAGGTTAATTTCTTTTTCCAGTCTTCGATCATTCTCTTTGGTTTCCTCGACTATGGGTGTTCTGGAGAGTGCGTCAGCCATGCTGAGGTGTTTGCCTGGGACATGGGAGACACTGAAGTCAAACCTCAGCAGTCGCATACAAAGCCGCTGGATTCTGGGCGACATCTCCTCTAAATTCTTTGAACCAAGGATAGGAACTAGCAGCTTGTGGTCTATCTCCACATGGAACTTTTTTCCAATTAGATAGTCGACCAACCGCATGGAAGCCCAAGTGGTTGCTAGGGCCTCCTTTTCGATCTGGGCGTATCTCCTTTTCGTTGGAGTGAGAGCGCGAGATATGCACACTATTGGCTTCCACTTCCCATTAGCTTGTCTTTGGGTCAGGACGGCACCCAGACCGTAAAATGATGCATTGGCAGACAACATAGTTTCGAGGGAAGGATCGAAAATTGCAAGTGCTAGCGCGGAACTCAGCTTCTCTTTGATGCTTTCAAAGGCACTACGTTGCTGGGGCCCCAGATCCAGGCATTCTTCTTGCTGAGACGTTTACGTAGTGGGTGGGTGAGTTCAGCCAGGTTTGGGATGTACTTTCCTGACTGGTTGACCATTCCCAGAAATCTTCTGACCTGGTGTATATCGGTCAGTTCAGCTAGGTACTTCACTACAGACATCTTGCTTGGGTCGGCACAAATTCCGTCTTTTCCCACCAGTTGGTCCAGAAATTGAACAGTCTCCCTTAAGAATTCACATTTCTTGATGTTAAGCGTGACATTTGCTCCTTGGAGCTAACTAGGACCGCCTCTAGCCTTTCGTCATGCTCTGCTTGATTTGCCCCGTACACAATGATGTCGTCCATCTGACATTCGACCCCAGGTAGGCCGTCCAGGATTCTTTGCATGCTCTGTTGGAAATGTTCTGGGACGGAAGAAATTCCAAATGGTAGACGCGTATAGCAGTACCGGCCGCATGGAGTGATAAACGTGGTTAGCAGCTTTGACCTCTCTTTCAACTTTTGTTGCCAGAACCCACTGTTGGCATCCAGCTTGGATATCACTTTCGCACCGGCCAGCTTTCCCAGGGTTTGCTCTGTTGTGGGCATCGGATGATTCTCGCGAAGTACAGCTTTGTTCATCTGAATGAAGTCACCGCATATGCGGACATTTCCATTTGACTTTGGGACTACTACAGGTGTACGATGGGTGAACACCACTCCGTAGGCCCATCTACCTTTTCGATCACTTTCATTGTTTTCATACGGTCCAGCTCTCCCTTGACTTTTGGCAGCAAGGGGATTGTTACACGTCTTGGTGTGGTCTGGTTGAAGGGCTCATACGATGACGTAATTTTGATCTCATATTCTCCGACCATGCAAAGCAGGCCACTGAAGAGCTTTGGAAAGCGTTCCTTAATTCCTTCTGCTGGCAGACAGAGTCACGGCTGCAACCTTCGCAATGGTTTCTTATGCTAAGCAGGCGGATCTACTGAGGAGCGGGATCTCCAAGTTCTCGACGACGTAAACATCTCCCTTTGAGTTCAAGATTCGTTTCTAGTACCCCCAGACACAACATTGGGCTTTTGCACGAGCCAAATAGTTTCTTGCGTGACCTTTCAAGCTTGATTTGCCTGAAAAAACGCGTGTAGATTGACCCACTGATAACTGTCATGTCGGCTCCGCTGTCTAGCTTGAACTAAATTTTTTGTGCCATAAACGTCAATCTCTTCTTTCCAAGGTTTTCCGGCCGCGTTTCCAATCTCTCCGAGGAAGAATCCGTCATCGTCCCGTTCTTCTTGCTCATCAGAATCGTCAGTGGCAATCACGCCAACTTCCTTTGGAGCCGACAAGCAACCTTTGGGCCACAGAATGCGGCTACAAATGCCTTTTTAGCACCATGTCAAGTACTAAAGTATCCTTTAATGGCAAATGGAAAACTCATAACCCTGGTAAATGTTTAGGCCCCAAATGAAGATGATCCAGATTTCTTTAAGGTGACTCGACCCAGTTATTTTTTGGTGGTACCACCCTACTTTGAGGCTCTCTGGTATCTCCACCTTTACTTTTATCGTAAGTGTAACACATAGAATGTATAACATATAGATCAATCCACAATATAGCAAAAAAAATTTGGCGATCAGAGTTTTCTATTGTTTCGAGTCTGTCATGATACAGCATTCTTGTTCAGCACGCGTGCAATGACCACGCTTGCCTGACTTCCGAATGCACTTATTGGACATTGAATGCATGCTGAACAAGAATGCTGTATCATGACAGACTCGAAACAATAGAAAACTCTCAAAGCACAAACTCAGCCAAAATGCTAAAAATCTTCAATGTTTACTCAAGTTTGGGCTTATAGAAGATGTCACAGTTTTCCAATGATCATGGAATTCAGAATCCGGGTAGTTAGTAAATTAATTGTGGCCCTGAAAAAATTTAAAGGAAATAAAAATACAAATTTTTAAGAAAATGCTTTTTTGTGAGAAGGACTCTGAAATGCGTCAACAAATAGCTAAAACTATAATTTCTATATGTTTGTATTGCTCGAAATCGCGCGCATTCACAAGGCCCTAAAGCTTTTTGCTGATTTGCAAGGACCCATCTGTTATAAAGATCCCCAAAATAAAGGAATAAATCTCATAGCTTATTAGATATAATAGTGTAAAGTATGCTTACCATTTTTACATAAATTATGACCTAAATTTGGAAAGCGCTAAATTTCTTGAATTGGGTCTATGCGATTTTGTTGAAACTTTGTTCAGCGCAAGGCACTAATGAGCACTATGTGTAGCCGAGAGATTCTCACGAAAAAAAGCCGGCAACAGCAGAATTTCGACTCAGACCTCAAAGGGGCGTGGCACTATAACCATGTGACATTTACTCCGATCGCCAAACTTTTTTGGCTATATTGTAGATTAATCTATATGTTATCCATTCTGTGTGTTACACTTACAATAAAAGTAAAGGTAGGGATGCCAGAGAGCTTCAAAGTAGGGTGGTACCGCCAAAAAATAACTGGGTCGAGTCACCTTAACTGTTGCTGAACACATTAAAGACTTTCAAAAGGACGAAGTAGTAATTGGAGGTGATTTTAATCTTGTTTTAAATGTAGAGAAAGACAAGAAAGGCAGCCTTCCCAGAACGTATAACAATGCAAGAAAAAAGGAAGTGCGAGATTGCCGAACAATTTGATCTTGCTGACACTTGGAGACTTTTGAATCCAGATACTAGCAGGTACACTTGGTGCCGAAAGCAACCAGAGGTTCATTGCAGACTAGATTTTTTTCCTGGTATCCCAAAGCTTCTATATTGACATGATCAAACTAACTATCGAGCAGACAAAGGAAGAATATACAGACGATAATTCAGTTAACCCTTCTCTTCTTTGGGAAATGATCAAAATGAAAGTTCGAGAGAAATCCGTCAGTTACGCGATTGGGAAAAAAAGCAAAGAGAAGGAACATATTTTAGAAGAAAAAATTGCAACACTTGAAAAAGAATTAGACTTGCCAACGATCACGACACAGTACAAAAATATTTTAATAGAAAAATTGGAATTTTACAGAAAAGAATTAGAAGAATTTGTAAGGTGACGCACACAAGGGGCGATTCTAAGATGCAAAGCAAGATGGTGTAATGAAGGTGAAAAAAATTCAAAGTACTTTCGTAATCTTGAACAAACTTAACACTATTAGTCAACTCCAAATCAACAAGAACGAATTTGTCACCTTTGATACTGGAATCCTAGAAGAACGTGAAACCTTCTATAAAAACCTTTATACATCTCAAGGAAACACAATACATCCAGATAGAGAATTCTTTCAACTCGAGAATGACACACTTCTTGATTACCACGAAGCCGCGAGCTGTGAAGGTTTTTTTTAAATAAAGAGGAATGCCTAGAAGCCTTAAACGATGTGGATTCAGAAAACACACCCCGGACTGACGGTTTGCCAGCCAAGTTTTATTAATAAAACCTTTTGGGACGGGTTAGCTTCTAGTTTGATTAGTGCCCTTAACTACGCTTACGATCAGGGGACTCTTATGGTATCACAGAGACGAGGCATCGTTAAACTTATACCAGGACGCTGATCCACGCTTTATTAAAAACTGGCGCCCTTTAACTCTGTTGAACTGTGACCTTAAGATAGCTACGAAAGCCATTGCTAATCGAATAAAGAAGGCTATTCCAAACTTTATTAATAATGATCAGACGGGCTTCCTAAAGGGTAGATTTATTGGTTGCAGCAGAACAACACATCCCTGGGTTGTTACCTTTTATTGATTTCGAAAAAGCTTTTGACTCACTCAAGTGGTCATTTGTCAATCGTACACTTGAATATTTTTGGTTCGGCCCCTCTTTGACAACTTGGATTCAAACGTTTTATAACAACATTGAAAGCTGCGTTTGAAGCAATGGATGGTCAAGTAAATTCTTTAAGTTACAAAGAGGTGTTCGGCAAGGCTGCCCTTTTTCGCACTACCTATTCATACTTGCAGTTGAAGTCATAGGGAAAGCTATCAGAGCTAATACTAACATAAAAGGAATCACCGTGAATAATACAGAAATAAAATTAAGCCAATACGCGGACGACACAACCCTGATCCTTAAAGGTAACCAAGACTCCTTATCCACTGCCCTTGATACAATAATTGTATTATTAAGATTTTCAGTAAATCTTCTGATCTCAAACTTAATGAGAACAAAATTGAAGCACTCTGGATCGGGTCAATGGAGGGTAAGAAAGAAAAACTCTCCCCCAAAAAGAATTTTTAATGGCCTGAGAATAAAGTCAAAGTCCTTGGAGTATGGATTTCTACTGACCCAGCTGTCACTTTAAAAATGAATTATACAGAAAAGGTGGACAAGATAAGAAATATTCTGAGCTGTTGGGAATACCGACGTTTAACTTTAATTGGCAAAATTCAGGTTATCAAGAGCCTACTCTTATCTCAACTCACCTTTAGCGACAAACCAGAATTTTATTAATGAGATAAATGACATTTTTTATGGATTTCTTTGGAACAACAAGGGTGACAAGTGTTTTTAATCTGCTCCTCACTAGTACTTTTAAAGGCCAATTTGACACTCATCAAGGTTCAGTCTTAAAAGTAATTTTTTATGCATTGAGGGAGAATTAAAATTTGCATCACAAGCCGCAGCTGTCACGCTTTACATAACTTGTATTTAAATAATATGCATTACAATATGTTTATCAAGTTTGGACACTGTACAATTACTCTAATAGAGAACCACGCGAGTTATGTTGTAGATCAGAATGAATCAAATCCTTTTAATCAATCCCCTCGAAGGTTACATTGCGTCACCAGTAAATGATTAACACCACATCTCCCTTTCTAAGTAATTTTACTAAATAATTAATATTATTATTGCAAAAGAAAATAAAAAATGAACTCGAACATTTCGAAAGAAGACTAGCAAAAAATAATGAGCACAATGTTTCTCAGTTTGTCTCTATCCGGTGATATTGGACCTGACTACAAGTCAAGTCTTTGGGGTGGCTTCATTAGTCGTCCCGAATGCGTGCGCATGACAGAGTCATCCGGTATAACGGCTGGTTCTGGCGCAGCTGGTCTATCCTTCTGGAGGAACAGCTTGTGGTCACTGGTCGACGGCTTGTTGTCGCTGCTCAACGACTCGTCAGCATATGGTTAAAGAGTGGACCAGTTCCTCCTCAAGATACTGCTGGAAGCTTCTACCAGGTCAGATTGCGGCTTGTTAGCCTGTGCACGGTTCTTGACTGTAGCTGGTCTGTTTTCATCATGAATCCATACACGCTCGCCTGGCTGGACAGGAACCAATTCCTTGACTCTGTGTCGCAAACTGTAGTTCTGTTTCTGTTTTATCTTCCATTCACTCTCCTCCTGTCTCCATTCCTCTATTCCCGGCCAGCTGGGTTGAAGGGCTGCTGGGATACAAGGTAGTGTACATTTTATCTGCTGGCCAAACAGTAACTCAGAAGGTGTCTTTCCACCTTACAGTGGTGTCGATCGACAGGCCAGAAGAGCTTTGGCAGGGTTCTCTTCCTTCTGTAGCAGGTTCTTCGCAGTTTGTACCATTCTTTCTGCTTCCCGGGCGTTAGACTGTGCGTAGAGGGGGCTGCTCGTGACATGTTTGAACTCCCAGTCTCTAGCGAATTTGGAGAATTCTGCCGAGTCCTACTGGGGTCCATTATCCAAGCGTACGATTTCTGGTATCCTGTGTCGAGCAAAGACGGATTTGAGGGTTCCAATTGTTTCCAACAAGGGTGACAAGACTAAACGAACCGTGTTGATAAATAAGTACGAGAATGGCGGTCTAAAAATGGTTGACTTATCTTCTTTTAACAAATCACTAAAAATTACTTGGATTAGAAAGTATCTGGATACTACGAACCACGGAAAATGGAAAGAAATTGTCTTCCTTGAACTTGAAAAACATGGCGGCAGCCTTATCTTTAAGGGCAATTTAAACAAGACTGATTCCCTTAAGACTTTTTCAGTACAAAACAACTTCACAAAAGAACTGCTATAAATTTGGTCTGAGGTCAATTTTGAAGGTTTTA
>NW_028145642.1:567500-585000 GCF_977016875.1 Pavona decussata
TGTTTTCATTCAGTTTTAAAGTTTACCTTTAAAAATACAGGTTTTCAAAGTTTGAGAACTGTAGACTTAAAAATGACGATTTTACAAGCCTTTAAAGTCGTGCTTTTTTACTCTCAAAAATGGTATTTGAATCGCGCGGCCAAAATACCACGTGATATCAACCTCTGACGTCAGTTTGTTGCCAAATTCGTTCCCGCAATATGGAGGAAAAGAGGCAGCGAGGGCGGTATTGCGTTGCTGGTACGCCAAACCAGCAAAGCTGCCAAAACAAATCGTTTACCCCGGGTAAACGAATGTACCAATTTCCCGCTGATCCGGCTGTGAGGGCCAAATGGGTCCATTTTGTCCGTAGACATAGGCATGATTTCAAGAACCCGACGTCAAAATACACTTCACTCTGTTCGGCTCATTTCGAGGATTCGTGTTATGAACGCAGTTTATCCGTTCTAAGCAGCATGGAGGCCGCGGGGATGAAAGTAAAGTATTGCCTGAAAAAGGACGCGATCCCAACGAGGGATACTACTACTCCACCAGGTCAAGAAGAACTTAGCGAGCGAAGTAAACGACAGGTGAGACAAGTTTCATGCTTCTTGAGGTTCGTCTTGATATGGCGTAATTTCGCTATAAATTACATCGTAATCTTCATCGTAATCTTCATCATCTTCAGACATATCTGAAAATTCGCTCATTTCTGAATCGCTAGATATGTTTCCTTCCAAGTTCGCTCACTTCCCAACAAGGCACTTTGACAACGCAAACAAACCCGTGGCAACAAAGTGACGTCACGGTTTGGTGAATTTGGAAAAATCTTGGCCCATTCCCCTGACCATTTTTAGGGTAAAATAGCACGACTTTGAAGGCTTGTAAAATCGTCATTTTTAAGCCTAGAGTTCTCAAACTTTGGAAACCTGCATTTTTTAAGGTAACCTTTAAAACTAAATAAAAACAATTTTCGGTTCATAGGCACTTTAAGCAGAAGTGTTTACTGCTAAAACCTCTCATCTGTCAGTTATTACTTCACCACCATTTCCTTAAGTGTGTATGTTTACTATCACGACTATTGTTATTGTTATTGTTATTGTTATTATTATTATATTTATTTGTTATTTTTTTTGTGTGTTTGTAGCTGTAATTAGTGTATTGTAAAAGATTATGTAATGTTGTACGGTTTGTCGATTTGTCAAATAAAGTTTATTAAAAAAAAACTTTGGAGAAATGACCTCTTTTGTTACACTTGGCACACGTGGCATCCTTTGCGGGGCATTTTTGGCGAGCGTGATATTCTGAGATAATGCCGCAACGCATGCATATTGTCGGTCGCCTTTGTGGCCATTTCCGTCGTCGGTCTTGGTTTGCTTTCGATCCTTTTACTTCATTGATTTGTGTTGGTACTCCGCTTCGAAGCATTTCTTGTTTCTTTTTAACTGACTCGTTCTGCCTGGCACTGTTTATCACCGATTGTAGCGTAAGGGCTGAATCCATCTGGAGTTTCTCACTCAGCTTGACATTTTGCAATCCTACTATGATACGAGCTCTACTAAATTAACTCTTCTCCAAGAGTTCCAAATTCGCAGTGCTCAGACAAACAATAGAGGTCTGTGATAAATCTGTCAACTGGCTCATCCGGTTCTTGCTTTCGCATGTTGAACTTTGCACGTTCGAAGATGACGTTTCTTTTTAGGACAAAATGTCGATCGAATTTTTCTTTTACTTTGCTGTATTTCTTCTCGTCTCCCTCGGCGAAAGTAAAGCTCTTGATCGTCACCCATGCAGTAAATCATAGCATTGATATGTAACAGTTCTTCTTTTTTGTTCAGTTCGGTCGAGATTTGGAACCAATCGAAACGTTGTATCCACTTAGGCCATTCTTCTGGATTCTTGAAAATTATCAAAAGAAGCTGGCGGGGCAATAATGTTGGACGCCATGTCGCTCAATCTTTCCTCGATTTCTTCTGTTTGAACACTTACTGACACCATGTACAATTACTCTAATGGAGAACCACACAAGCCATGTTGTAGATCAGAAAAAGAATCATATCCCCTCTAAGGTTACATTGCATCATTAGTAAATGATTAACACCAGACACAAAAATGATTTATTGCCTGTTGACAGTGCTTGTCAAATCACTAAGTCTTTTTCTTGCCCACGCTTTGGCTCTTTAAACTTCTGCTTTACGTGATTGGTGAGAAAAAAAATACGGATTTAATGTGGCAACAAAGTAAGCATTGTTATTGTAAACCAAATAAACCTTGAATTCAAATTTTCAGACTAAGTATTTTACAAAAAAAAAGGTTTGAATCAGCCTTAATTGTCATAGTTTTTTAACATTTGAATTAATTGCTCCTTTTCAGACAACAAATTTTAGTCCACGAGGACTAACATCTATATGGACTCCTAACATACGATATTGCTTGTGAAACGCCAAAACATGACGGTTTAACTACACTCTTGCTTTCAAATTAATTTGGACTCCATTTCTATTGTTGTTGCAAAAAAAAAGGGGGTCCAAAAATTATAGGGGTATCCACGTTTTAGACATTTAGGTCTAAAAACTAATTTCAAATTAAGTTAGCTTTCAAGTAGGATACTACACAACTGTGCCACCCTGTGCTTTTAAATTTCCACTCTAGACCATCAGAGAAGTGTTCACTTATTCAACTGTTCTTAAAATTTATGCTGACAACTAATTTTAAAGGATTAGCTTTCAGTTGAAATGAGGGATGACTGCACAGCAAATGACATCTTCACAGTCAATGATAAGTGCCATTTCAATAGCACTGATTTGAAGTAGTTCGGTTTCACATATAATAGTACCTCCTTATGTATTAACTGTGTATTGTGTCCTATGAGTCTAGGTGTTTTTTCATGTACATGTATGAATTTTTTATTTTGTACTCTTAGAATGTAATTATGTTCAACGTTAATTAAAATAAAAAAAAATTAGTTGGGCAGAGTACTGTCGAGAATAAGATATGCTTCTTTCTACAGCCAAAAGCATTAGTACAGTCTTCAAAACAATTGCTCCTATCTGGATACAACACATTTAAAATGTAAATTTCACTGGCCCTTGCACCTCAAAACTTACAGAAGTCTAGATCCTGTACCTTCTAATGTAGCAAGAGGCTTTCAAGATTTTAAGACAAACAAACCATGTAAAGAAATATTTATCTGCACAGCACACAATGTGATGTGACTTTGGCCCCCCATTCCCAAAAGAGGTGTTGTGTAACTGTGACTGTTTATACCTTGTTTCCATCATTATCAACACCTTTCCCTTCCTCCTCTAAGTGAAAACGCAGGTTTTCCAGCAAGATGACTGAACCTTGAAGAAAATAAGAAGAGATACCAAGCTTACTAATCATTATTACTAATCGGGTTATATTCATTTGATTATGCCATTAGTAACAGCAAGTTCCGTTTCAATTCAACTACCAGTAGTATTGTTCTTTCTCTACTTAATAAATTATCTAAATCTAAAGCGGCAGATCTAGATAACATTTCTGCCAAATTTATCCAAGAATGTGCTGATATTATTTTAATCCCTTTATTTGATATCTTGAATAAATCACTACTATTCGGTATTTTCCTGATGACTGGAAAAGTGCTACATGTATTAATAGTTACTCCTTTATTCAAGCAGGGACCATTATGACCTAAATGATTATCGGCCAATTTCAATTGTTTCGGTTACTGCAGCAGTAGCTATATAGCTAACAAATCAAGAAAAACTACAGCACTACCATTTACATCATTCAGTAGTTTCCAAGAGAGTGGAAATCTATGTTTGCTGCAAAGATCTTTTCTACAGATTAATTTCGTGAAGACATACTGTAGGTTACATTTCTTGTCAGTGTTATTATAGGGTTTGCACTTTTTAAGTACTTTCCATTTAATGCGAAATGTTTTGTTTGCGTCCTTCAGGGTCCATATATGTTTAGATGGTTCCATTGCATTTCGTCTGTTGGCATTTCGGAAGAATGTGTTGTGGTTTTGGTATCGTTCTTTAAAGTTTGATGCCAGTCCCACGTTCGATTCTGTTGTTGTTTCCGTCATTTGGTAGACCACGTTCTCTTGGAGGCATTTACCATCAAGTGGGCATTCTGCTTTGCAGCTTGGGTCATGATTTTGGTTTGGGGTCGTTGCTACATTTGAGAGTATCTGTTTGTCATTTGATGATTGATCGACACCTTTATTTAAACGCAAAATAAATAGTTAAGACCTCAGGGTAGTCCCTTCAGGGAGCTTACAAAGCATCTCTGCTATCAATAGGAGCCCTGAGGTCATTACCTAACATAGAATACACAATAAAAGGATATATACAAAAAAAGACATAAAATATACAGAGCCTAAATTTATGTACATTTACAGTGATTATTAAAAATCGTACTTCCATAGTAATAGAAGGATCTCCTGGCTGTTTCCGTTCTTATTGCAGGCAAATGTAAAAGATTGCTCTGCCGAGTCGAGCAAGTACAGATGTGCTTATTAAAAACAAAATATTACAATACTGAGGACAGCGATCATCAATGCATTTCCTCACAAGCTTAAGGACGAGATCATCACGCCGGGTCCTAAGACTTGCAATGATGGTTTTCATGTTTGGCATGCACAAGTAGCTGGGTTTTAGTGCTTGGCTGTTGAAGATCTTGTTTAATGGGTGGTTCTTGGGGAAGCGTTTGTCGACAATGGATAAAAATTTCTGTACAATTGACAATTTTTAAATCTCCTATATTTAGCATACACTAACATAAACACTCTAATATCAACTTATCAATATTAGCTCAAATTCTTTTACTCAGATGTATCAACGATATGAAACATGATTTAGCCAAACAAAACTCTGTGAGCTCTAGGGCACAAATTCAAGAAGTTTGTTGACAAAACGGTTTCCTTCTTGAACAAATTCAAACACTGATGACAAAATTGCAAGTACGTTTGCATAATTTGTCATGCATGATGTATTCCTTGGCCTGCCAATTTTTCTGAATGTGCCTTGTTTCATGTAACCCATGAAGGTTCAGGATTTTTCCGGCGGAGGAATCAAAAATGAGAATTGTCATTGCAGGACTGAGTGTGACACGATAGTGATTGCGTCACCGATTACATCTCTATAAAGTCAAATTGGAAAATTAAGTCTAATTGTGGTCACCCAAATCAAAGCTATTCAGCGGTACTTTCTTTTGATGTTTACTATGCATAGTTAAAACTTGTACTGAAGTCTCTGGATGAAAACCTAAGGCGTGGACATTAAAATAACAGCTAAAGAGCAGCAGTTTTCTCGAACATGGGTTTCAGGATTTCTTGAAGAGCAGCAGTTTTCTCAAACGTGGATTTCGGCATTTCTTAAAGATGACCTTTGAAAGTTAAAACGGGTTAATGGATCCTATTCACCTAAACACGTATCGAGTACCTCTGCTGTCCTATTATTCCAAGGGTTCACTAAGTCTGAAACTGTCCCTCTTTTCTACTCTTCCTCAGCGTGCACTTGCCTTCGATCATTCAATTTGACATGACCATTCTTCTGCTGTGAAACATTCGCGTTGCTTGAAGTGAGGTCTGCATTTGAATCTTTGGAATTCTTTGAATTTTCTGCATGTTCTGCAGCATCTTACGAAGCTCCCAAAGAAAGCAACAAATCCTCACTATAGTTTTCTGTTCCAATTTCGCATTCACGTTTTCATCATCTACGGCTGTAACAACATAAGCAATCCACCAAATGGAGTAAGTTTACACACGATACTGTACAGTACTACGGTAAAACAATTCCAGAGGAAGTCAGAAGAAGAAAAAAATGGGTCGACTTTGTGCTGCGGAGGAGGTTAGATTGGACACTCTTGCTCCAGCTGTCTGTTTTTTTCTTCTTCTTCTTTTTCATACACTTTTAGCCATTCTTCATCTGCCAAAGGTTCGACGCATAGGCGGCCACATTGCTTTCATCACTTGAATCATGCGACTCGCGCTCCGCTTCACTTTCTACTTCCACGGCAAAATGATAATCTTTACAATAGTCATCTTCAGAATCTAAATTCTCCTCCTCCTCTTCCTTGTCCTCCTCCTCGCTTGACTTGATATATTCATCAGGTGAGGCCACGTACAAATTTTCGACAATATCTTGCTGTCAAAACCCAGTCAAATGCTTATTGAAAGCATAGCACGCTACTCAGCCTACTCCTTGGATGACGTGACAGTATAACTTGATCCAGGTCCCTAGATTCGAGGCCATGGGTTTTAAGAAGACAAAGTTCACACGGCTCTAGAAATGCGGGAATTTTATCAATCTCGATAATTTTTTCAAATACTTGACCGGAACAATTAGCAGACTTAATTTAGCCAAAAAAAGTTGGGGGATAGTTCTACTTTAAGATATTTGGTAAATAAATGAAAACTCACTTTTGAACAAACAATGAACAGAGACCCTGATTAAGTCTTCATAACTGTGCCTTAGCTTTAACCACCTTTTAATAACCCAAATTTTAGTGTTGCTGCATTGTTCTAAACATTAAAACCATAACCTGAAAACAAAACAAATGCATAAATAATTTCACAAACATTTATACTATACCAGGATTTGGGTTTTGGCATGCTTCTTCTACTTCTTTACCCACACAGTCAGGAAGGAATTTCACATCCCTTAAAACAAATAAACCGTTAGGCTATTTAGATGCTAGCTGACAAAAGTATCTTAAAAGACAAGTGAAGAAGATGACGGCCGGTCAAACAAGGTATAGAATGTTACTCCCAGGATATAGTTGTAGCTGTAGCTGCAGTTAATTTGGTTTCACCCAACCTTCAGAACAGTAGCCTGGACACCAGGGATTGTTATTTTTTTTGTTAGTGATACTTGTATGCAAGGTGCAATGGACTCAGAAAATAAAAATAAAAAGGAAAGCATGCCTCCTTTTAGTACTGCGCATACATGTACATTCTGTGCATGTCACGATGATCTGAGCAATGATGGTTTCTTATTGATGGTTTAAAACTGTGTGGGAAAATCAGATCTTAACAAGGGCCATTGAAATCTAAAATGAAAATTGGGGTTATCCAAGCATAAGAGATAAGTAGGCTTCAATTTGGAAAAGAGTGCCATACATTGTTATGTATTTCATTAAGCTTTATAGAATTATTGATGCTTAATTATCTCATATGTGGTGGCACCTCATGAATGTGTGCATGCCCAATGAACGAGTTATTGTAATGTGGAAAAATTGTCCCTTGCTCAATCTGTCATAAACTTTATTTAATTTACTTGGAATTTAACCAAAATCATAAAATTTTCATTGGTCTACGTATAGTGCATGTATTCACCATCAGCCGTCATTACGGGGCAAAAAACAAAATCATGCAATGAATGACCTATTCTTAAAAGAAAAATTTAACTAGTTATTTTGATGACTGAAAGCGCTGCGTTACTATCAGGAATTTCTAGAAACTTAAGCTTACTTTTGGAGGAGCACTACTATCATAACTCTATGGTAGAAAAAATCAAAGGCTCCTGTGAGCCCACATCCTAAATGCAGAAGTGAATAGTGGTAAATGTAAAGCAGTACTTACATCAAACAACACTACAAGGATTATTGGATGCCATGCTGCATTGCGGGAATGAAGTGCGAAGTGAAAGGTATAAAACATTGTTCGTGTTGTGTTTGGTTGAGCCGGGAATCAAAATATAAATCCTATTTAGCAAGAAATGAATGAATCTGAAGGGAAAACACTTAGTAATATGTAAAGCAGAGATATGATTGAAAAAAATGTGTAGCTTTTTCATGCAAAACAATGGTGTATCACGTAGTGCAAAGCATGACTATCAACGCACACAGCTCTAATCTTGCACACAGCCATGCTGGCACAAGTAATGAAAATAGATTATTTTATAAACTATACATTTTGAAATCCATTCTGGTTATGTGACCTGATAGAAACCAAGCAATATTTCAGCTAAATCAATGCAAATTTTTAGAGTGGAAATCTTGTGATTATATTTAGAACAATTTAGCCCTGGTCATTTTCATATGTGTAAACACTGGGACTTTCATTTCAAGAAAAACTAAGGTCATTCTGATAAACCTCTTATTTGCTGGTGGTCTGTTGGAGAGCAGTCATTTAATTCAAAGAACTGGATAAGACACAACAGAAAATATGGCCAATTTCCTTTCTGTGATCTTGAAAACCAAAAACGGTCTACATACATCACATGTACACATGCATCGCATGGAAGTTTGTTTCAAGTGCTCCGAATTACTTCCCCACATCAACAGCACAGAATTTCTACAGTCATTCCTCACACATCACTTTTGTGGGAAGACCCACTGGTAGCGTCTATTTACTCAGGCGACTGATAAAGCAATGATCTCTTTAATTACCTTGTTTTCTATGGATGAAAAAGTTTAGTTTTCTTCTGTAAGTGAATAGTAATGCATTATGAAATTAATATAAGAAACTAGTGCAATTCCTCTTGCATTTTTTTTACAGCTGACTAAAGAGTATGAAATTATTACAACAACACGTCATGTAAGTGGCACTGAACTGTGATACACATGGGTGTGTGTGTTGACATGTATGTACACACATCATTCCTAGCAAAATGCAAGATACCTTTGCAAAAGCTTCCTCAGTTCATCAGCAACTGGAGCCAGAGAATACTTTTCTACTACTCTACCATCTGGACGCCCCAAGTGACTCATTAACACCACACTCTGGGCACCATTGTCCAAACAGTAGCGGATACTCTGCAGGGCAGCGACAATCCTTTCAAACAAAAGTCAACACGTTATTCATTTGATTCTGCACTCATAATTTGAAACATGCATTCAAAGGAAAAAGTATTCTTTTTGGTAAATTGTTTTAGCCAGCAACAAGCAGTAATTCAGGTGTAACTTTTTAGTGACAAAATTTCACTCAAAATAAAGGGTGTGGCTTGTCTGCAAGGACATCAAGAAAATACCTAAATGAAGGTAAATTTGTTTTCTTTAGGCAGGTTCACATCAGCCTTTGGCTGCCAGATTGTAAACCTGTCTAACAAAATAATATGAGTGTACGTGTATGTATGTACGTACGTACGTATGTATGTATATGGCTTCAGGTGAGTTCCACACTGTTAAATCCAGGATAGTGCCCAACAGTAATGGAGCAGTGATAACAATACTTGTCTACTCAATATCATTTCATATAGACTTTAATACAGTACTGTTTCGTGGACCAACAAGGCATTGATATAGAATTTCTAAATCCTACACCAATCTTACCAAACGATGTAACCTTTGTAACACCGAGAAATTCTATATTTTATATAAATCAGACATGACAACGCTCAACAAACGCAATGAACTCTTATCAACTTGCAGGCACAAGCGAAAGTTCCTCCTCAAATTCAACCGCATCCCTAAGGACCAATCATAGACTTACTAATGTACCTCCCTATTGTTTTCTATTTTTTAATTTTCTATGTTTGATTTTGTAACGGTTTTTGTAATGGTTTTGGTCAATATTGTATTACTGATGTATATAAACCCCAGCGATGCTACAGTGTATATAGAATTTAACTGATGAGTAGACCAACGCCTCGTTGGCTCACGAAACAGTACTGTATTAAAGTCTATATGAAACGATATTGAGTAGACAAGTATTGTTATGTATGTATGTATGTATGTATGTATGTATGTATGTATGTATGTATGTATGTATGTATGTATGTATGTATGTATGTATGTATGTATGTATGTATGTATGTATGTATGTATGTATGTATGTATGTATGTATGTATGTATGTATGTATGTAACCCCAGCGATGCTACAGTGTATATAGAATTTAACTGATGAGTAGACCAACGCCTCGTTGGTCCACGAAACAGTACTGTATTAAAGTCTATATGAAACGATATTGAGTAGACAAGTATTGTTATGTATGTATATATGTATGTATGTAAAATATATGTCTACCAGGAGCTGGATGAACGCGACAAAAACCACAGGCAAAACGATGACCCATTTGACATTCTGGGGATGGAAGTAGTAGAAGTGTTGTCTGGTTAATCCTTCTGATAAGCGAAAGGAGTGCGTGACAGGTATTTTTCTTTAAAGTTCGACTTCGCAGCGCGATCAATAAGCCTTGTATCATGCCGTGCATGGCTGTGACTTCCAATCGTTTAAAGTTCTAGTTTTGAAATAATTAAAAGCCCTCTTTACTCGTATTGTAGCACCAAATGAGGAGATTAAAAGGTTTCTGAACAAAGCAACTATTTTGATGAGCCTGGCCTTTTCGTAGTTCCACAGGCTAGTTTGCTGTTGACATCTATTTCTGACGCGATGAAATGTACAATGGGCGTGCTGTCAAGCCTGTCAGCGCTGTCGTGTTCAATGAATTTATTTCCGACGGAAAATTATTTTTTCGCAGCCCCAAAACGTGTAATTTCTTCAATGCAATCTTTCACAAACAAGATGCCTGCTATACTGGCATTACGCGTGATGCTGTGGCTGATTCATTTATTCCAAGTGTTTGCTTCGCAGATTTATAAAACTATCCATGCAAATGGAATAGTTTGAGTCATGAAGATCGCGTTACGTTGTTTCCCGTGTTACGCTACTCGGGGTTTCAAGGGAAATTGCCCAAATTCCATTACGATAATGTCTGCCATCATGGTCTAAGACTGTCAAACAAAGCACGATTCCTTCGCCAGGAACTCTTGAAGATGCTGTGGCTGATTCATTTATTCCAACTGTATGCCTCGCCGATTGATAAAACTATCATTGCTAATGGAATATTTTGAGTCACGAAGATCGCATTATGTTGTTTCCCTTGTGTTACGCTACTGAGGATCTCACCGGAAATTTCGGGAATTTCATTACGATAACGTAAGCTTCTCGATGACCTCTTTTCTGTCTCCTATCGTGGTTCGCGACTGTCAAACAAAGTACGATTCCTTCGCCAGGAACTCTCCAATTTCCACCGTTTTAGATGTCGGGTGCTTCTTAGAAGTTATTCTTTCGATTCACCGCTTCAAAATGGTGAAATTCCCATTTGAAAATGGCACGCTTGAGTCCACAACATGTTAACAATATGGCGCCACAAATTTAATCCGTTTTTAATAAATATATCAAATGATGCATTGACATCACACGGGTAGGGGTGAGTGGGTCCCCTCCCTCGCGATATAAGCAACAAGAATGGACTTTGATTGGCCTGCTATTGTTGAAGACAATCAGAACAATACATCCCGAGTAGGAGAGGGGAGGGTTTAATGAATAAATTAATGTACAGATTTGTGGCTACGAGGAAGAAAAAAAAAAAAGAAATCGACCCGTTTTTAGACACGGTATGCCCCTTCAGGGCATCCCGCGTAAAAAGATTTCTGGAAGAAATGGAAAAGATTCTGCCGAGATATTTCCATCCAGTGAATACTGACGAACATTGCAGTTGAAATTTGATCCCGCGGCACTAAACGCAAACTTTCCCGATGTATGCAAATTTTGCTGAAGATTGAATTCCGTTGGACGTGTAACAGCGAAGTTTATTTGATAAAAACCTGACATAAAACATTGAAAACACAAACTTCTTTTCTTTCTCGAATTCATTTCATTCATGAACTCAGTACAGAGATAAGTATTAAGTGCCGAGACGTGAATCCACGGACTAATTAATTTTGAAGTTTTGAAAGGAGAACCTTTACCCTGCGAGCAGAGTCTCCTTCAATATTCCTAGATTAGCATCGTATATTCAATCTGCAACTTATATTCATAGCGGTTTCTTCGCGATAATAGCAAACGTTTTTCTGCAGAGGTCATTACGAAAATGGAATTTGCAAAGGCCGTTGTTTTTAGATGAAAAGAAAAGTTGTAACGTGATAGAGATTATAATTTCTTTTAAGCGCTTGAGAAAGTTATAAACATAAACTACGCAACAACAAAGAGTTAAGCCATGTTTTATTGACATAAAAGATCGACCATTTTAGATTTTTTTCCAATTTTTTCGAATATAATTTTAGCAAAAGGATAAACATGTAATATAGCGAAGTGTTGTAAATAGTTGAACTAGAGTAGTCGACGTTGCTTCACTAATACAAAAATTGATCGTAACAGTGTGAGTCATCAATTTTCTTAGTCTAAATGGATTTTGAACTTCAAAGGTGTTCGTGAAGGAGGGTTTTAAAAATCGGGAAATTCCGGAGGGGTGGGGGGGGGTCATCATAAACCCCCCTGGAACGGAAATTCCGAGGGGGTGGGGGGCTAAAATAAATAAAACCTTCCGTGGGGCGGGGGTATGGATATTTTCTGGAACTGCACAATGTAAGAAAACGGGAATAAGCCAAAATTATGCCCAGTAAGGGCATTTGAACTATTTTTATCAAAACTCCATTTGTTACTGAATTTGCTGTGCCAAAGGCCTAAAGTCCTTAATAACTTCAGTGAATCTGATAGTGTTTGGTACTGCAATTCTCCTCTAGGTAAGAATACCCTAGGATCATTAATGAAAACTATTTCTGTTGATCATAAACTCTTGTAAGAGTATACTAACCATTGCATAAAATCAACAGCAGTATCGGTTCTCGATAACAACAATGTTGTAGCTTGGCATATTATGCAAGCATGTGGGCACAAAAGTGAGAGTAGCATAGGGTCTTACAGTTGACAATTAATGTTGCAGTTCCTATTACCATAAAGTTAACTAGAGATCTCAACAGACAAATAATAGCAACAGGATGTTTGGCGTAAAGGGGAAACACTGTGGCATGGCAGAAGACTCCCATAGCGTGACCATAAAGCCTTACTTATCTCCCCAGCGCTACCAACTACCAAACGATTGGAAGTCACAGCCATGTAAGGCATGATACAAGGCTGATTGATCACGCTGCAAATCGAACTTCAAAGAAAAATACCTGTCACGCACTCCTTTCGCTTATCAGAAGGATTAACCAGACAACACTTCTACTAAAATGACTTTTTCCAGAATGATTCATCATTTGCCCTGCTTTTGTGCTGGATTATAATTATTTTTCCGCAGCCAACTTTGCGCCGCGCTTACTATTTTTTCGTGAATTTCCTTACCCTCTGGAGAAATTCTTCATAGGAACACCCCCCAACCCCCTCGGAAATTTCCGTCTATTAGCCTCCCTCCCCCTCAGAATTTCCATTCACCTTCCGTGAGGGGGGGGGGGAAATGGATATTTTCTGGAACTGCACATTCTTCCATCCCCAGAATGTCAAATGGGTCATCGTTTTGCCTGTGGTTTTTGTCGCGTTCATCCAGCTCCTGGTAGACATATCTTTTACATACATACATACATACATACATACATACATACATAACAATACTTGTCTACTCAATATCGTTTCATATAGACTTTAATACAGTACTGTTTCGTGGACCAACGAGGCGTTGGTCTACTCATCAGTTAAATTCTATATACACTGTAGCATCACTGGGGTTTATATACATCAGTAATACAATATTGACCAAAACCATTACAAAAACCGTTACAAAATCAAACATAGAAAATTAAAAAATAGAAAACAATAGGAAGGTACATTAGTAAGTCTATGATTGGTCCTTAGGGATGCGGTTGAATTTGAGGAGGAACTTTCGCTTGTGTCTGCAAGTTGATAAGAGTTCATTGCGTTTGTTGAGCGTTGCCATGTCTGATTTATATAAAATATAGAATTTCTCGGTGTTACAAAGGTTACATCGTTTGGTAAGATTGGTGTAGGATTTAGAAATTGTATACCAATGCCTTGTTGGTCCACGAAACAGTACTGTATTAAAGTCTATATGAAACGATATTGAGTAGACAAGTATTGTTATCACTGCTTCAAGGTTATGGAGCTAAAAGTAGCCTAAAAACACAAAGCTTGGAGAAGTTGCTGCAAGACTTAACAGCCACTGATACTTTTCGCAAGTATCCCCCCAAGCCAACTAATGACAACAATTAATGGAAAGTAATGCTAGCCATGCGCAGCCCAGCAGACAGCAACAGAGTGCGAGGCTTGCATATGTAAAGCTGTTGAAGCAGCACCGATACAAAAACTGTGCCCTTTCATGGAATTATGGGGTATGCCGGCATTGCAACCTACATTGCATGGGAGGTTAATGACCACTGACCTGGTAAGTAAGCGGCCTGATAATACAGACACTAAAGGTTAGACCTTGCAGCAGGTAATACAGCAAGCGAGTGATACTCTGCCTTTTACTAGACCTTTTATACTTAGACATATGTCTTGGACTAAGCCAAGTAAAGTACTATCAAACACAAGAGATTCACGTAGCACTGAACAAGACATGAATAGAGACATTTATACCTTTTAGCCATACAAAACGAAGGATATAAAATATGCAACAGACGGTATTGCAACATGCTAGAAGTATAGGTATTGTACAAGGAGAGTAAAAGTACATCCATTTTCACTAAATAAAAGTACATCCAGTTCACTAAATCTATCTAAACCCATGTCCAATGCGTTACATAATGCTAACTGTTAACAACTGAGAGATCAAGGGGGTCAGGCTCCATTAACTGCGTTTTACAATTATGTTGCAAAACTTAACAAACGAAATCTAAAACAAGAGAAATATCACAAACTTTAATGTCTGCCTGTGCCCAAGATAGTACTGAAATTGTTCCTTTGTGAACTGGTGTTGATCACAGTAAGCAGTGTGCCACACGTACAAAATTCCTGTGCTTTTAAACGCACAATTTTGCTACCATGCAGTGGTAAGTAGTTGAGAAACAGTTCACTTCCATGCTGGAGCTTTTTCATTTGGTTGTATTATTACAGTGAATTTCCATAATTTGTCATTAAATCTCGTTGTAATTGCTTACGTTTTTGTACATTTTAGTCTGCTTTAGTTTACCAATTACACATGTAAATAAATTTCGATTTGTTTTCACATTGTGCCTTCTAATGGCTGTGCTACATAACAAATGAAGGTCTGAGAGCATAACCGACTTATGTCGAATTTCAGCGCGGCTTTCGATTTCGCACAGATTTGTCCGAATTTTGGCTCTCCCTGGTTTTGAAAACATTTCACGGTTTTACAATCGCGGACAAAACTCCTTGAGAAAACCAAACACGAACAGAACAAAAACCACTTGCTTACTTCTCCCTCCCACCCCCTCCCCCTATGCAATGACAACCGAACACAGACAGCCAAAAAACCACTCACTTACTGTTTCTCCCTTCATAATTCTACCACAGTTACTTCTCCCTCCCCCCCCTCCCCCTTATGCAATGTTGATGTGGGTAGTGATGCTTGCCAGGGGACTGTTCGTGGCCCAAAAGACAACATTGAGTCAGGGGGAGGGGGAGGGGGAGGGGGATTTGGTAGTTTGCTTGTCTACAAGTGAACGCGCTTGGAAGGCAAATGTTTTTTATAGGTTTTGTCCACGTCAGACTCATTTTCCAAATTATCGGTAGCCTAAAAGATTCCACTGTCCACGAGCCGTGTTTAGTCGCACCAGTTGTTGTTTCTATAAGTAACGTTTGTGATGACATCATGGTTTGCTTTTGCGGCTTGTAACAAGCCCAAAATAGATCAAGGCAGTTGGGATAAACAATTTGCGTATCGTACTGGCTAGCTGGTTTCGCTTTTGTTTGGGGACGTTTGTAAACGCACGAGATCTATGGATCTTTTGAAAAGTTATGAAATTGACGAATGCAGTTCACAGAAACTGGTCGAAATGTTGTCCAAAGAATCCCTCCTTGGTAGTGATGACTGTGCCGTGGCGAATTTTTCAATTCGATTATCAAATCCCGCGGGAGCAACAGAGACAAATCCTGCCATGTGCAAGGTGTTTTGCACGCCTTAGTTGTGGTTTGCCAGGCTTTAATTCGGTATGTAACGATTAACTTTACAATTTCAAGGCAATGGTCCAATAAAAGTACGATTAACATGGCTTTTCAACGGTTAACACCGACTGCTCGTGAAAAGAATAGATAGTCAGTACCTTTTAATAGAACTGCCGTTAATCGTTGTTATTCGTTGTTAATCGTTGAAATGGCTACATGTCTTCCTGTTAATCGTGTAGAATGCTAGTATTTTGCGGTATCAAGAGTGATATGTCGACAAACGGGACAAAGCTGCATTTTACGCCAGGAAATGGACACATTTTCTCTTGGAGAATGTAACTGTTTACATTTCTGACATTCCTGTCACGCACGTAGTAGTTTGTAACAGAATCAAATAAAAGCGTGACAGCATTCTTTCCGTTGCTCCTGCGAAAAAGACCGCTTTAGTGTGCCGTGCTTCAAAGACAACGAGTGTATATTGAATACAAGTATTTAATCCTCAGGGCATTGTCCTTTTGATCATCCAGTGTCTATAATGTTACCGATATACATCTTTACAAGATGGTAAAATTTCTCAATGGCATTAATACGAAACACAAATCGGCGTGAAAAAATACTGGACAATGGTTTTCAATCGAATTGCAGTTCACATGCAAAAGTTTGGACAAATCCGAGCTACATCAAAAAACGGGCTGACATTCGACATAAGTCGGTTATTCTCCTAGCCCTTCAAATCACTTAATGTCTGGTCCCTTGGACAAGAGAAAATTTGTTTCCCTCAAATCTCAATGTTTCGAGATTCTCGTGAAACAAAATTAACTGGTTCCCTCTGGACCAATCATTAAGTGTCAATCTGCAATATAAGGTGGACAGAATCTTCGATCTGCAGCCAATTTTTTTTTATTAACCAGAAGTCACTAGGTTCCAAGCCAAGACATTAAGAGCCCCCTGACCTCTGCAAACGAACACAATTATATATTGTTGTACAAACGTCAGTGCATGCAAACACTGATGCATATCGAGGTTGTAATTATTATTACATTAAATTATGGTAAATTTTCTCTTAAGTACAGAGGAGCAGTTGTATGGAACAGCTTACTGGCTGTTCTAAAGGAATCAAAATCACATAGAACTATTAAAAAATCACTGAAATTGTATATTCAAACCCAATTATCTTAAGTTAGTATCAGAAATAGTAATAAGATATAAGCTTGGACAATCTTGTTAATTTAATGATAAGTATTCCATCCTTTTCTTGACGCCCACTACTGTGTAATAACTTAAATAACGGGGGATCTTTACAAAAGCTCAACAGAGCTTGCTTAAGATCTCCTTGCCTCTTAAAATAAATGAGTTTTGTGAAAACCTAATAATACATGATGTAAAGGATGTAAGGCAAAATAAAGGGTTTGATCCTATCGAGGTTGTAATAAAGGTACATACCGCTGGTTGTTTGTGATCTCTTTTCCCTTGAGAGGTACATTGAAGTCAACGCTACAAATACAATAAATTACTGTTTATTCTTAGCCCACGGTTAAAAAAATATTACAACCTAGTTAAAGAGCATGAAAAAGCATTCAATAAAGCAGATCAGAATTATTGCGTTCGCAAAGGAAGAGGTTCCCTGTGCACGCAAGCAAAAGCTGACCCATGTTTTATCGTTCCATGGTTCACCTTTTCGGCGCCATTTTGAATGATGTCACAATTTGGTTGCGCAAAGCATT
>NW_028145642.1:590000-765000 GCF_977016875.1 Pavona decussata
GCACTTTGGCAGCCACCTGGCGTGGGTGTTCAAAACGGGCGGCACATCTTTGGCATGGGACATACACAGAATGCACCTTATCAGTCAAAGTGCAGTTTCTTCGCTGTGAACTCTCCGCCGTTTAAACTGCCGAGTACTTCCTCTAAGTTATTCTTTTGATTTACCGCTTGAAAACGGTTTGTTTCTTTCTGAAAACAGCATATGAGAGTCTTGAAACTAACATGGCCGCCAATTTGAAAGACAGCCTTTCTTGCTAGGCTCAGATCAAGGCTATGTGATGTCACACAGATAGGGATGAGTCGGTCCCCTCCTTCCTGACACACACGTACACGCATGATGATGGATTCTGATTGGCCGGTTTTTTGTTGAAGATAATGAAATTCCATATTCCTTCTAGGAGAGAAGAGGGTTTAATCCAGGTTTAATTAATTTATTCATTACAATATTTTGTGACTAGGATGAAGGGAAAAAAAAAGAAAAAAAAACAAAAAGACCTTACAGAAATTTTGGTATGGTCAGCCCCAGGCCATCCAGTGTAAAAACTTGACCTACAGTACTGTGCGAAAGTGATGAGAGCAAATTTCAACGAATTTCATCAAAATTTGATGAAAAGTACTTAAAAACAGGGAAATTTTAAAGGACAGAAAAGCCACTATTGTTATGACATGGGATTTCGTCATTTCTTCATGCATCACACTATCCATTTCTAAGATCCCAAAGTGCATATAGCTTCCTCCAATGCCTGGATCTCTCTCCCATCTGCCAAGGCGATAGACTTGACAGTTGTTATTTTCTCAACGTTGCACATTTTATCAATTCCAAAATCCATGCCAATGCCATTACTAAAGACCCGAATGGTATGGACTAGACTCTCAAGAAGTTTTTGTTTTGACTGTCTTGGCAAACACGTTGAGGTTGTTCTTTAAAAGTAAATGGTTGATCTTTTCCCCATTTAGATTCAAGCTACAATTTGCTTTTTTCTAAGAATCAGGCTTAATGGGAACAATAAAATGACAAACGATAATGGGGATAATTCACCTCCCTGAAAGATCCCTCTGTTGATATAAACTTCGCCGAACACCTCACGTCCTGCTGCAAGTAGAGTCTTCCTTCTTCCCATGCTCCTAATTAGTGGCCTTTCAATGTTTTCTGCAATGCCAAAAATGTTCAAACAATCTATAATCCAGGAGTAAGGCACCATGTCTGCCACAGGATTATTTTATCAATGAAGAGTACATGTAAATCGCTAGTTCCTTTTGACCACTTATGGCATCCTTTTTGTTTTTCCAGTAGCAAATTGTTTTCATCCAGAAAACTTTTTACCTCCTCTGTAGTCATCCCTGTCAGTACCTTCCACATAATTGTTAGACATGACTTGTTATTGGTCTATAGTTGCTAGCTATAAAATTATTCGCTTTGGTCTTATCCTTCATAACAAGCTTCATTCTTCCTATTGTCATCCAACATGGCACAACTCCTGATTTCAAATTTCAGGTTTCTTTATTTCCATATACTAACATTAAACATTAAAGCAAGGAACAGGGATTAGCTAGCTGCTCTAAGGTTCTCTCATGCAGAAGCTACTAGCTTCAATTATTTATTATCATTGAAGGGGTCAGGGTATAGCTTCACTAGCATTACATTTCTTCTTTGTTCACGCTAGGTGACTGTGTACAAGGCAGGTAGGGTTACCCCAGTTCCGTGGTAACCGGCTACCTGCCTTGTAAACACTGCTAGGGATAAATGGCCTACACAGGGATACACAGGACAACTTTTTGCTTGTTTCCAGACCCTTGAAAAGTTGAAAAGACTGAGTTGTGGAAATGGTGGAACGAGTACAAACTGGCTTTCAATACCGCCATTTTCACTTACCTTCCACTTGCAGAAACCAAAAATGTTTCTGGTGAACCATCTACAAGCCAATTTTACAATTTTCAAGAATTTTCTAGTGCTTTTCACAGCTTTGCACTATGTAATATTGTTGACCTGGGCCCAGTTGTTCAAAGCCCGATTAACATGAACTTTGATTCCAGTTTAAGGATGGTGCCTACTAATACCAAAGTATTTTTGTGCAGTTAATGACAATGCGGGAAGAGCAGATCTTAGCAAGGCCTATTGGAATCCAAAAAGAAAATTGGAGGTAACCATGTATTTTTCAGAGATAATTAAGCAACAATATCTCTAAAAAGGGCCAAAATATAAAGCAATGTATGGGTTTTTTTTCAAATTGAAGCTTAATTTTCTCTGAAAAATGCATGGTTACCCCCAATTTTCTTTTGAGATACCAAAGGCATTTGGTAAGTTCTGCTTTCTCCGCATAGCCTTAAACTGCACAAAAATTTTCCTGTATTAGTAGGCATAGGAAACCCGAGTATCTCGTGATGCGCAGAACGTATTTTTCCAAAAACGTTTTGTCCTTCAGTTTTGACTGGTACTTTTCTTTGCTATTAGCTAAAATTAATATTAGCTTTTTAAAGATGTCTGTAACAAGCAAGATGAAAACCTTGGTTAACTGTTAACCGTGAGTGACACATGATATTTAATCCTCTTGCTAGGGTAACCTTACATTGTAGCACTAGGGTTACCCTCCCTCCTTGTAAACGGGGCGAGTTTTTGGTACGAGCTTAGTTGCAACAAAAGTTTGTGCGGTTTGGATCTCAAGGAATTTATTTGATTACCTTTCTTAAGTCACCATTTTCTTACATCGACTGACTGATCTGATGTTCAAAACATTGGTTTTACACACTGGGCGATCCAAACGATCAATTGAAAGCTGGCACAGCTGAACCTGCTAACACTACTGTCGTGTATTAACAGCATCAATGCAATTCGTACCTCTTGCCTTATGATGAAATATTCAAAGGTTTGTAACCACAAGAATCCAGTTCTTGAGATAATTGAATAAACAATTTGCAGGAATGTTGTTTGATTGGTACTGTTGGCTGTAGGAGCATTGATACGTACATCTTGTATGAAAGACTGCATTGGATCAAGGGGAGGGGCCCTGGGTGCAATTTGCTCCCTCTTTTTTATAAAAAAGAAAATAAAATATTGCCTTTTAAAACTATATATATTTGAATTCATAAGGTATTATATCATTGTAAAACACTCTGGTGGCAAAGAAATACCAACCAACCAACCAAACATGTGGGATTACTGGAAACTGAATTGCCACTTGTTCAGTAATTTTTTACTTGATTGAATTTGAAAATTAATAAAACATTTAATTCTAACATTACACATTTAATTTTTGGTAGAACTAAGTTTCTGTCATGGAGAACTTAAATTAATTGAGTCTTGACTTATACATGTATTAGGTTTTTATAAAAGAATTTAATTTATTTAACAAATTTATGACCTAGTAAGAAGAAAACTGCTGGAGTTTGCAAGTAACTGTTTCTTGCTTGTTTCTCTACAGGTCTGATAGATTTTGAAGTAAGAAGCTACCCAATGGTTAACTGTCGTGCTTTGTCAGAAAAGTCAACTGATAAAGAACATGTGATCAAGGTATTGATGTGCAATTATCCTAGTGCAGTGACCACAATGACATGTCTATAGCCATAATGATTATCTTTTTATACATGTACTATGGAATGACAGTACTTTATTTATTTATTTGCTACATGTAGGAATGATCTACTTCAATCTGCTTAATTGGCACCTGAGAAATGCAGAGTTTTCAAGATTATTAATAAGAAGGGAAATCCTTAATTCTCAGAAGTGCTTCAGGACTCATGTTTGTTTATTAGTTGCCATGAAGTCACCTGAAGAATATGCATATTGATATAACTGCTTGTTCATCCTAGACAATATATTAATCGAGAAACAAATTGAATGTAATTAATAATCAGATGAAGAAGAAAAATTTTATTTTAACAGGGTGGCCCATTCAGCTCAAAGGCTGATATCCATAAGGGCCCTTGCATCTTACAGTGTACATAAAGAATAAAATTCCATGATCAAAGAGGCCTATAATATAATAAAATTACTAGGAAACATCATCAGAAGTCAACTAGTAATCAACTTCAAATTTAGGGCTGTTTGCAATGATGATACAATACTTTATTTACTTTATTGACACTCCCGATAGGGCTTTTGCAGTCTGTGACAATTTGCAATACACAAATAAATATTAAAAATGATAATCAGTTCAAGTAATTAAAACATACACTGTAGTTAAAAACTGGTGACGGGGTAGCTCATCGTAAAAAGTCTTTTAGAAGATACTTTTTTAAATTATGCTTAATTTCAGATGGTAAGTTATTCCATATATAAACAATTCTATAAGAAAAGGATCTCTGCCCTGTTAAAGTGTTAAATAATGGGATATCGATTGCTGCAAACTTCTAGTCGCCCACCCACTTACGTTACCTCTAAAAATAAATTTATTACCTAGTAAATACTCTGGGGCCATGCCTGTCATACACTTACTTATACGTCATACACTGATCAGAATGACATGACAGGAAGTGTTTGAGTGTGCAAATGAAATGCACGCAAGTTCCTTTTTTATTTTATAATCATTATGATAAATCTAAAAAACACAGCAGTATATTTTTGCATTGTATTGTGGTTGAAAAAAAGTTTTCATTATATCACAAAATAAATGTGTAGTCAAAGTGTCCAATCAGGTTAAAGCTATTTGTGGTTGCAACTTGACTTGCACTTTTCTGGCAGTTGTGCATGTGGGTTTGGGAATGCTATTAATAGCAATTTATTCTGTGTATTCCAATTTTTACCTTCTTGGGACAAATTGCACTTTTCTAAAATGTAAAGAGTCAACTGAAGGATAATTGTAACATGTAAATTCTGCTAAATTCATTTGAACTTGAAACGCTCATTTCTCCATATATATACCAATATTTCAATGAGATTGAAATATTAACTACAATTTTGTATTGGATGTGGCTTTTCAAAGCCCTCCAGTAGTCAATTCAGCAAATCCTCTAAATTGCATAAAACAGAGGTAACTTGTTGCAAAACAAAACAACATTTGTGCTAATCATGTTTAGGAGTGAACTTGCACAATCATGTACCAAAGTACAAAGACTTATCAGTGATTACGAGAATCAGGACTCATTGGTGATCCAGATACATATCTGGACTCTGCGAGTCTTGCATCCTGTGATTTGTGTTTTTGCGTGTAAAGTCTGCTGCTGACTTCTCACTGAGAAACAATAAGGGCAACACTTGACAACATACATTACACTGAACAAGCAAAAACACATTTAAAGCTGTGTCTGTACATTTGACATAATGTTCTGTGTGTAAAAGTTTACTTGTCTAATGACATGTAACTTGACAAAAGTTTTCTTCTTTCAACATTATTTAACCTGTGTCATGCAACTTTACTTTATATCTGAGGCCTAATTGTAGTACTCCCTTCTTACACACTCTGCATCCATAACACAGCTGAATACTATTGAATTTTGACGTTGTCTTATGAAAGCATTGGTCTTTATAGTCACAATGACACTTTGTATATTTATAATTTCAGGATGAGCCTTTAGATGAAGAGAATGACACTGTGCATGTTGTTACCAAAAAAGAAAAAGTTGTGGGTAAGTTTATCATTGTAACAGCCTCTTAGTAAGCACTGACGGCCAACTGAAAAATGTTGGGTGCATGGCTGAGTGAATACGTTTCGTTCTTTTTTACTGTGAATACAAGTACAACATGCCCCTTTTAATGTGATGAATACAAAAGGGTACCATACCCCCTAAATTAAGTAGAACTTAGCAGATACTCTTTATCTAAATTACATTTAGAAAGTTGGTATAGTGTAGTATAGAAAACGAAGACCCCGAAAACGACGATCAAAGACCTACATGTAAGACCACAAAACACGAAAAATGTCGCTCCAGCGATTCGTAAAGAACACAGTCTCTTGTACTGATGTTTCCGGACTTTTAATTAACTACAACTTGTCTCTCAACACCGTGAGAACTAAAGATTAAAATGTTAACTTTACAAATTACTCAAATGAAAAATAATTGCTACGCGAAACAAAAGGTAAAAATTACAGTTTACGCAATTGGATAAAAACAACTAAATGAAAACGTTATGTACAGTGACATTGACGTGCGTTAATATAAATGAAAGTAAAAAACGATACAAAGTAACAAAACTTAAGTTACAAGCGTCGCTAAGTACGCGTACGCTGATTGAAACCTCGTAATAACAAAAGCAGCGAAAATATTTACCTTGGTGCTGCCTTCGAATAACTAGAACGATACTTTCTGCTGTAGCTTGGTGAACTTTAACTTGAACTTTCTTTAACTTTCTTGCACTTTCTTGCACTTAAAACTTTAACTTGACTAGGACTTAACTAACTTCTTGAACTTGCTTACGACTTGTGACTTGTGAGGAAAAACTAAAACAGTTTGACTTTTTAATTACTTAATTTGCGCTGTCGCGTGCCCTGTCGTGATCGTGTCGTGATCGGCAAGAGCGCGCGCTATTTAAATTACGCGCTTTCTAGAAACTTCTAGATAGTTCTACGAAAGACTAAAAACGTTACTTACGGAAAACTGTTACTTAAATAAGCCGATTCCTAAAATAAATGACCGGCTTTTCTTAAACAAATAACAACTTGATAAAACGATAACAGTATAAACAAATGCCGTGACTCTCACGGTTTCTTGCGGTAGCTACACTCCCACCAAAATATTAATGATAATCTGAGGGAACTTTCACAAAACCATGAATAATTTGACGATATCACTGAGAGAGAAGCCACAGTAAACGATTTGAAACTACTTTAATTTGGATCAGTCCCCTCTAAGAGAAGAACCACTTTCTGGATCGGCCTTTCGATTACGGATGAGTGGGAACTGTTTCTCTCCTTCTCGGAACCTTTAACACCCAGCTTGATTCTGACCGAGCGAACGAGACCATCTTTATCTGGCGTTGTCTCCATAATCTTGCCAAGGGGCCACTCATTTCGTGAGGTTTCATGTTGCACAATGACGATATCTCCAATCTTCAGATTTCTTCTTGGTACTGACCATTTTTGCCTTGAATTTGAGGTGAGGAGATACTCCTTTCGTCATCTACCCCGAAACTGCTCTGCAAGATATTGTAGCTTTCGCCATCGCTTTCGGGCGCAGATATCTTCTTGGACGAAATTTCCTGGTGGTGGGGAGATTAACGTGTTCTTCATGGTCAACAGATGATTTGGAGTTAGAGGCTCTAAACTCTTGGGGTCATTCAGGGTTTGGCAGGTCAAAGGGCGGCTGTTGATGATCGCCATAACTTCATAGAATCAAAGGCTCCTGTGAGCCAACTCGTGAATGCAGATGACACATCAGTAATTGAAATTAAGACGGCTACGGACACTTCCTTGAAAGCTAAAAGAAATTATATGATATCTTTGCCCGATTATGTAACGAGAAATAACCATTCTTGTACTATACAAATCGTTTTGGCCCTCGTGCCCGGCTTTGCGGTGAGCCCACCCATAAAAACCGCCAGCTTTGCTCGAGCTGATCTCACGAAGGGAAATCTGTTGAACAAAGTGTCGGACTACATTTCATGCCCGGCCTAAATGCGTGAAATTTTTCCTTCGGAGTTCAGTCCACGCAATCCTGAAGTAAAAATAATTTGAAATATGACTAACTTTTGCTAATAATTTTTTTTTTTTCAATGAGAGCTAGTCGTCTGTATTTTGCTTCATTTATATTCAATGAACGTACTGAAAAGGTTTTGATCCTGTACACTTGCATTTCAATAAATTCTCCACGGTATGTATTAAACAGTTGATCAAAATTCATCGACCGCGTCCTTTTGCTTTCCCAATGGAAATTGCGAAAATGAAACATTTTTTCCCTTTCAAACCTCTTTGAAAGCTGAAGAGATCAAAAATTGTTCATTTCTCCAGAAATTTGCATAATTTTGTTTACGACGTCACTGATGCGTGACATGGCACTTTCCGCTTTCGCGTGAAAACTGACAGCTAAACTAATGTTTTTCAGCAAACTAATCTACTTGATATAATACTTTTGTATGTGAAGCAAAAATATCATGAAAGATGTCGAGTTTTCATGTATGCAAAAAGTTATGATTAGCAGTGAACTTATCAGTTAAGAGTGTCTTTTCTGGCGGGAAATATTTTTTGGCGGCAAACTTTCATGTCACGTAAATGCTCTGGTTTATTCAAAGAGCTTGCTGACAGTTCACTAATTGAATTTTTAAATTAAATTATTTTTTAATTCAATTATTGTTAAATTCAATTATTTTTACATTCTGAAAAGTGGAAAAAAACGAAAAAACCTATAACTTTGCTCAGATTCAACGAAAAATCTCCATTCTTACACTAAAATGATTGTCACATTATTCTCTACAGATTGAATGAGAATATCCTGACGCGCCGTGAACAGAAAATTTTCGCGTGTTTTCTTCCACTTATTGAATTTAAAACTCATTCACTGCACATGCCCGAAAGTTAACGACAGAACAGACCAACCAACCAACCAAGCGGAAAAGTCCACTATCGCTATAACTCGTTCATTGCGCATGCGCGCATTCACGAGTTAAAAAGGTGCGAAGAGATGATGTGTCTTGAAAGTCTTCCCTTGAAATCGATGAGGATATTATTGAGGATGCTTCTGGTTGTCCTTATTTGCCTTTCCCATACTCTTCCCCGATTACTTGAATACGGAACATTCATGATGAAATCGCAGCGATTCTTCGTGAGATATGGTTGAATCTTGTCGCCGTCCAGCTCCTTTAGGGCACTTGCCAGTTCGTTTCTTGCTCCTACAAAGTTTGATCCTTGATCAGACCTTAGCTGCTGAACGGGTCCTCGGGTGGCAATGAAGCATCTTAATGCGTTTATGAAGGCATCGGTCGTCATGTCATCCAACTCTTCTATGTGTATTGCGCGAGAGCTCATGCAGGTGAATATTACTCCATATCTCTTCAGATCTTTGCGTCCTTCTCTGACGATAAACGGACCAAAGCATCCATCCCACAATACGTAAACGGAGGGGTGGACTCTACTCTTTCTTGGGGGAGATCAGCCATCTTTTGACCTTCAATTGATCTCCTTTGTCGTCTACATCGCACACATTTATGGATGTGTAAGGATACTGCGGCGGAAAGATCTAGGACCCATAGTCCATTAGAACGAATCTCATTCATAGTCATTCCTTTTCCTTAATGTCTCACCTTCTTACGAAAATGACCAATTATCAGGTCGGTGATGTGAGAACTTCTTGGTAAGATGATCGGGTGCTTCAATTCAAACGGCAAAGTGGATTTTTCTAGTCTTCCTCCAACTCGCAGCAAGCCATGATCATCAAGAAAGGGATATAACTTCAGAAGAGGACTATTCTTCATGAGCTTGCAGTTTTCTCCTTGGTTGCTGAGTCTCGTTATCTCATCCTCGAAAGCTGTGCGTTGCACCTCCTTGAAGATAAGTATTTCAGCTTCTGGTCGTTCAGCCACCGATGTGATAACTGTTTTAGGCTTGTTTTTGTTGTTGGAGAATCTCTTTAGGTATGAAACTACTCCTACTGCCTTGGCCCAGTCGGAGAATCTGGTCATACAGTTGATGAGGCTGAATGAACTTTTGGTTGTAGTTTTGAGGACGGTGGATCTAACTTCTGGGTCCCCAATCTGAATGGCAGGAATTCCTTCTTCACCAAATGAAATTTCTTTCTCCCGCAGAAAGGCTGGTCCACTAAACCAATTAGACTTTATTAACTCTTGAACGCTTAGGCCCTTGGATGCGTGGTCAGCGGGGTTGCTTTTGGTGTCGATGTACCGCCATTCCTTGGGATCTGTGTTGGACCTTATCATCTGCACTCTACTTGATACAAATGTATGGAATCTCTTGGCCTCATTGTTGATGTACCCAAGCACTACTTTCGAGTCTGTCTAGAAATACTGCTTAAGGCTTGCGTAGTTCAATTCTTCTTTTAGCATCACGCCAATCTTTGCTGCTACAACCGCTGCTGTAAGCTCCAGTCTTGGTATAGTGGTTATCTTCGATGGAGCGACGCGAGATTTTCCCATTACCAGTGCGACATAAACGTTGTCGTCTTCATCTTTGACTCTCAGGTGTAAGCACTGTCCGTATCCGAATGTGCTAGCATCTGTAAAATTGTGTAACTCGTAGGTCTTTCCTTGACCTGTCATCTTTGGCTCAAAACATCTTGGTATTTTCAGCTCTCTTAAACGCAGAAGATCTATCTTCTATTGCTCCCACCTTGGCCTGAGTTCTTCGGGCAGTGGATCATCCCAACTGATGCCCTTGTGACATACTTCTTGGAGAATCGTCTTAGCTCTTAGGACCAAAGGGGCGAGGAATCCAAGGGGTTCATAAACAGAAGCCACTGTCGACAACACTCCTCTTCTAGTCAGGGGTTGATCCTTCAGGACGATAGAGAAACCAAAGCAGTCTAGCTCTACTGACCATTGTACACTGAGAACTCTTTCTATCAGGAGCTGTTCTGACGGTAGATCCAAGTTGATATCAACTGCTCTCTCACTCTTTGGTACTGACTTGAGTACTGAACGATCATTTGAGACGAACTTGTGTAGGCGAAGGCCGCCACGTTAACAAATTTCTCGAGCTCCTTGGATAAGACCTTTTGCTTGCTCCACAGATTCTACACTGGCCAGTCCGTCATCTACGTAGAAATCATGCGTCATGAACTGGGCTACTGCAGGGTACACTTCCTTTTCTTGATTCGCCATGTACTTGAAGGCGTAACAGGCACAACCAGGCGATGAGGTCGCACCAAACAAATGCACTTTCATTCTGTACTCTTTGGGTTCTTGGCTGACATCGCTGTTTGGCCACCAGAGAAATTGAAGGTAATCTCTCTCTACTTTGCGTACGACAAACTGATGAAACATTTTCTCCACGTCACAAGTTATGGCGTAGGGATACCTTCTGAACCTGCACAGAACACCGATCAAGTTGTTGGTCAGGTCGGGTCCGCTGAGTAAATGGTCGTTCAGAGAAGTTCCCTTGCACTTCGCTGAACAGTCAAACACCACTCTGATTTTGTTCTTCTTTGGATGATAGACACCATGATGCGGTATATACCACTTTACGTCTTTGTCTTGATAAACTGCTGGGGCTTCTTCGGCGTCCCCTCTGCTTAAAATTTCATTCATGAACTCTATATAATCTTCTTTATACTTTACATCTTTTAGAAATCTTCTTTTCAGGTGCTCAAGTCGTGTGAGTGCAGTGAAGCGATTGTCAGGTAGTAGAGGTCGTTCTTTAAATGGTAATGGCATCTCGTAGTGTCCATTGTCTGCTCTTTTGATGCCTTCTTCCATGATCTTTAGAAATTGCAGGTGTTCTTGAGAGGTCATTTTTCCGGTCCATCTTTCTTATCATGAAAGTCTGACTCGAGGACACGTATAACTTCGCCCATTGTTACGACTGGTACTTCCTTTACAGCGACTCTGTGGCAAAGGGATCTTCCACTGTTCACGTTAGCAGTGCCTACAATACTCCAGCCGATATCTGTTCTGATCCCATATGGCTCTTTGGACTTGCTAGCCATAACGTCTCTTGGCGTTAGTGCTTGAGAGCAGTCGTATCCGATAAGTAGACCAACGTTGCAGTCTAACAAATCTTGCATTTCGTCTTCTATTGCTCGTAGGTGATCCCACCTCTTAGCAGTGGATTTTGTAGGTATGTGACCTTCATCGGTGGAAATCACAGTTCTTGTTTATGCTGTAGGGATAGGGATCTTGAGATCGGAATTATATCCTCTTACTTGGAGACTTGAGACCTTTTCGCTGTTAACGAGTAGCTCTCGACTGGTGATGGTGCTTAATCGAAGTTTCGTCGGCTCTGTTTCTGCACCAAGCTCGTCACAGGTTTCCTTTAGAATGAACGTAGCGTCACTCTGTGTGTCTAAGATAGCGTAGACCAGTAGTTCCTTGTCAGGTCTAGAGCTTGCTGATAACCACACAGGAACTATCATTGAGGTGCTAGTAGTTGAAACTCCTAGTGAAGTGTACGAAGTTGACTTGGGAACGCTCCTGGATTCACTGTCACTTCTGTCTTCTTTCTTCTCTGGGGCACTACGGTTTCCATGGAGACAGGTAGGATGCTTCTTCTTGCACATAGAGCAAGTCAATCTTTTTCGACAATCTTTGAACACATGACCTTTCTTCAGGCATCCGAAGCAGAGTCTGTTTTCTTTGACGAACTCGAGTCTTTTCTCGAGTGCTTCAGTCTTGAACTTTAAACAAGCATCTAAGTGATGATCTGTCTTCTTACAGAATGTGCGTTCCACCTGTTGTCTTAGATCTCCCTTTGGCTCTTTCAAAATTTTTTCAGTTGTCTTGGCGGAGAAGATAGTCTTGTTCCCTTTGATATCTTTGTTTCTTTGTCCCTTGTGTGCGTTGTCCGACATTTCTAACTCTTTCACAGCGCAGAGGAAGAAATTGGGTTGCACACCAGATCGGCTTCTGAAGTGACGAAGGTGACAAATGCCTTGAAATCAGGATACGTCTTGTGTTCTTTCAGGTGTTTATTTGCTTCTCTGTTCCATCGTGCGATGAACCAGTCCGGTAACTTGACGAGTAACTTCTGATTTTCGATGTAATCGTTTGGGACATTGAGGCCTTGTATTACTTGCATTGCGGTTAGCACGCTTGATAGGAAGTCAGCAAACTTCCTGAGGCCTTGATGATCTCTGGCAACGATCTTCGGCCATCGTTGTAACTTATCTCTGTAAGCCTTTGTTATGATGAACGGGTGACCAAACCTCTCATCTAAGATGCTCCACGCCCTTCCATACGCTTCTGAGGAGTTTTGCAGGAAGAGACCACTAATAGCTTCTCTCGCGGCTCCACCAACTTATCGTTTCAAACAGTACATCTTACCACTTGACGGTAAGGCTTTTCGGTCAATTAGAGCGTGGATACTGACTAGGTTCGCCACTGAAGACAGTTGGCTCAGGTACTGGGAGGCGGCTTAAACTAATTGAGTCAGTTATTGCAGTGATAATCGCGGCGGTACCGTCTGCTTTTGGTGTTGAATCTTGGCAATCAGAGGACCGGCGTTGATCGACTTGACCATATGGGAGTTGATTGCTTTCATCGAAAAGGTATGACTGATTTACTTGCTGAGAGTGCTGATCGGACTGCGGTAGCGGTCTGGGAGCATTTACAACTGTCACCGAATCTTTGATTGGTATAGGCTGAGGGAACGATGTTGGAGTTGTCTCATGGTTTGTCAGTAGAGTTGGAGGTATGAGTAAGATATGATCTTCAATGGAATCCACGTCGTCTTCCGGTTGTTCGACTTCTTCATATATCATTAACTTGGCTCTTGCTATCTCTATCTGTTTCTTCACTTCCATCTGTTCCAACTCCAGTTTTCTCCGCGCGAGTTCGTTCTCAATTCTTGCTGTTTCCGCTCTGAGTTGCGCTTCCATCTTCGCTGTTTCTCCTTTTTACTTCGCTTCTTCTTGTAGAGCGTCGAACTCAACTTGTTTCGCGGCCAATTCTGCAGCTGCATCAGCCTTCTTTAAGTCGATGGAGGATGTCCTTGAAGATTTGCTGGCTCTTGACCTTGCGGATACTTTACTGTAGACTGACCTTTTATCCTCACCGTTGCGTGACTGTTCCTTTCTGAAGGACTGTCGATTGATTTGATGTTGAAAATTGCGAGTCTCTGCGTCGCAGGTGTCCACCATGCGGAGGATTTCTTGTCGTGGTAGTCGTACTTGCCGAAGCTTCTCGTAGACTTTGTGGACATTTTCACAGTGAGTCTGTAGGTTGGAGATTTTTTGGTCTTTTTCCTTTTGCGATGTTGATGCTTCATTGGCCAAGAACGTTTCGATTAGCGTGACTTCTTTTTTCCATGTTTCGTAAGCTCCGTTGAATTTCTTAAGTAGGCGATCTTCTTCTTTTTCTTTTTCTTCGGGGCGACATTCTTGATACGCCTGACTCTTTTCGGTAAAAGTCCGCTCTCGAATACTTCGTTGTTGACTTTCGATGGAATCCGTGGGCTGATCTTCATTTTCCTTGTTGACCGATAACGATAGCGGCTCCTCAACGGGGATTTCTGAATCGGACATTTTACGCTAAATATACGCTTAACCTTCTTAACTTTAAATATAGTAATAGCACAGTCGACTTGTATTAAAATAATTCGAGCAAACGAACTGTGCGATGTTTTTAAAATGTACTTACTAATACTAAAATGTACTTAGAATTAATAAATGGGAAATAAATATGCGACAAACTTTAAATTACTCTCCTAAGTTACACTAAATTAACTACTTCAAGATCTGTCTCTACGGTAGTAAGGCTTCTTAATTTTAATAGTGTCTCTTAGAATTCAAACGTTTCAACGTAAATAAAGACTTCTTTAACTTATAATATACCGTATTTACTAGGAAATCCGCGTGCGAAACGTCGATTCTTGACCTTTGGACTTATTTACATCGCTTCACACGGCTGGTCACGCGCCACCATCTCGCTGGTCGACCCATCGATCACCACCGGCGTGAATTTGCGTCTTGATTTTTTGATGTTTGGTTGCGGCAAGTTCTCACTGTCGCTCCAGCGATTCGTAAAGAACACAGTCTCTTGTACTGATGTTTCCTGCAGACTTTAATTAACTTCAACTTGTCTCTCTACATCGTGAGAACTAAAGATTAAAATGTTTACAAATTACTCAAATGAAAAATAATTGCTACGCGAAACAAAAGGTAAAAATTACAGTTTACGCAATTGGATAAAAACAACTAAATGAAAACGCTATTAAAGTACAGTGACATTGACTTGCGTTAATATAAATGAAAGTAAAAAACGATACAAAGTAACAAAACTTAAGTTACAAGCGTCGCTAAGTACGCGTACGCTGATTGAAACATTAACTCGTAATAACAAAAGCAGCGAAAATATTTACCTTGGTGCTGCCTTCGAATAACTGGAACGATAGTTTCTACTGTAGCTTGGTGAACTTTAACTTGAACTTTCTTTAACTTTCTTGCACTTTCTTGCACTTAAAACTTTAACTTGACTTGGACTTTATAACTATGTGAGGAAAAACTAATTAAAAACAGTTTGACTTTTTACTTAATTTGCGCTGTCGCATGCCCTGTCGTGATCGTGTCGTGATCGGCAAGAGCGCGCGCTATTTAAATTACGCGCTTTCTAGAAACTTCTAAATAGTTCTACGAAAGACAAAAAACGTTTCTTACGGAAAACTGTTACTTAAATAAGCCGATTCCTAAAATAAATCACCGGCTTTTCTGAAACAAATAACAACTTGATAAAACGATAACAGTATAAACAAATGCCGTGACTCTCACGGTTTCTTGCGGTAGCTACAAAAAACATTCCATATGTAAGTACATGTATACCCAATTTAAAAAAGACAGGAAATAACTACAAATTAGACTCTCCCAGATTGAATAAGGAGCTTTGACTCTTAAACTTAAGTAGCAATGTCTTTGTGGCATGCTATTATCAGCTTGTGCATCGCAGGATAAGTTCAATAATTATTAATAGTATTAACCCAAGATTGCTTCTAGAGTATGGGGCTTTTTTGCGGCCAAAATATCGAACATGGATACATCAATATTTTGTTCAATTACGTTATTGTTATGCGTTATAATAAAAGTTGTAAAATAAAATAAATCAATTTCGTCCAGGAGACATCGATTTTGGATGTCATACATCGATGTTATGGAGCATACATCGCTTTCCTGAATCATGCAACTAAAAGATGTTCGATAAAACTAAAAGATGAGGAAGTGTAAATAGAAGTGACCGGAAGTCAGCTAAGAGAAGAGGCCCTGGGAACTAACACTTTCAATATGGCGGAAATAGAGGAAGATTAACGAACACACTTTTGAAAAGCACAATACAAGGTGCACGAATTTGGCTTCCCAACATTGATGGATTTTTTATGTCTTTGGGTAGGCTACTGGAAAGTGCAGAAGGGCAAAGGAACACTGCATCCTACGACTCGGCTGAATTTTAGTAGCCGTTTACGCAGTGGTGGTTGGACACGGTCCGCAAAGCATGCTGGGGCGAGCACAGGGAGCCCACACAAACCGTGTGACTGGTGACTGTTTACAAAATTTAAAGGATTTGTATGGAAATATTATAAGGTTCGTATTATAGCCAAATGTTAGGGAAAATATTTATCTGAAAAGTCACAATAAATGTAAACTTACCTCAATCGTTGTGCTTTGTCGTTCTTTTGCCAGAAAACGGCGAATTTAGGCGATTTTGAAGGTTTTGCTTTCGTCGTTTACCTGAGCGTTATATAGAACGCTCAGGTAAACGACGAAAGCAAAACCTTCAAAATCGCCTAAATTTGCCGTTTTCTGGCAAAAGAACGACAAAGCACAACGATTGAGGTAAGTTTACATTTATTGTGACTTTTCAGATAAATATTTTCCCTAACATTTGGCTATAATACGAACCTTATAATATTTCCATACAAATCCTTTAAATTTTGTAAACAGTCACCAGTCACACGGTTTGTGTGGGCTCCCTGTGTTGTAACAAACCTTCGTGCTGTGCAGATCTCAAGGAATGACAAATTTTCGCTTCAAAAAGGCAGAAAATCGGTTAATTCGGTAATTTATTCGATAAGTTTTCTCTGGTTACCGTAAGCGCACATCGACTGACTAATGTAACGCTCAAAACGTTGGGTTTACACGGCGATCCTAGCGATCGATCGATCGAAAGCCGGTACAGCCGAAACTGCTCCATGTAATCAGTGTAATTACCACTTCCATACAATTGCAAAACCAATCCTGTTGTCCTTATATGAAATCGTACCTTTTGAATTATAATGTACGATCACGGGTTCGAAAATCTGGCAATGAAATATTCAGAGTTCATAACTGCTGGAATCCAATTCTGGTGGAAATAGCCGAATATTATAAAACGAAATGAAGTAAACAAGGATTGTAGGGAAATGAAGATTTTCACGGCCTTACTGGATAGGAATTTCGTTTAACCATTCTGTATACTGGTTGCCAATGAGACTGGGACATGGAAAAAAGCTCTCACACAAGTTCAGCTTGCAAGAGTCATAAATTTTAGCCACACAGGAGTACTAAATTAGTAAATATAAGTTTGACATAACAAGTTCTTCAATAATAATTTGTTTTATTACATCACATGTTGCGTGAGGGAAATGAAAACATCAAATTGATCTTGAATGAAATAAGTCAAAAAACCTTGTGAACAATGCCAAATACTCTACCTTCCTTTACTGGGCAGACCCTTACTTTGTATGGAAAGACAGTGTATTGGATCAAGGTGAGGGGCCCTGGGTGCATGCTCCCTCTTTAATTATATATTTAAAAGAAAATAAGGCCTTTTAATACAAACATCAATACACAAAACAATGTTATGGAGATTATGTACATTAGTACCCTCAAACATAGAGAGTGTGAAAGCCAAATAGTAGGGTGGTAAGGAATCACAAATGAACAATAAAAATTCAGAGTAAGTACAAATAGCTGCTCAAAAATGATTCCATAGTCCAACAAACTATGATAGCACACAATATAAAAATATTGACTTCACAAAAGTTTTGCCCCCCCCCCCCCATCCCACTTTCCCATTACTACAGTGGTTCAGCCTTATAAAAACTCCAAAAAACCTGTGAGCAATATTCTCTTTGATCTTGGAAGATTTCTAGTTCAGTACTAACAAGACAGACTACCAAATATCAAATCTATGTTTTTATTTTATTTCAATAATAACAATAACAATAATAATGAAAACTGCTGTACATATTGCACATGTAATTCATAACTTGGCAAAGGGGCACAGTATTATAGTCATACTAGATGTCCTCCTCTCCTTTACATGTACTAGTCACTTTAAATCTACAACATATCTATGATGATTATGTTATTGGATAATTTGGAGAAATATTGAAATACAAATTGAGGGGAACTCTGCTCACAAGGCATGCCCCCCACTCATAAACTAAGGGCCTGTTTGCATCGAAGTGTATTTTGTACACCAATGTGGAGGTGGATGACTCGACATAGTTTGCAGAGCATACCAGAGATTTCCGCCACTGACAATAGTCAAGTGCAATTGAGATCAAACTTGGCAAAGGAGGACAGTATTCAATAGTCACATTAGATGTCCCCCTCTCTTTAACATGTACTTGTCACTTTAAAGCCTACAACATATCTAATAATTATGTAATTGGATTGGAGAAATATTGAAATACAAATTGAGGGGAACTCTGCTCACAAGGCATGCCCCCCCACTCATAAACTAAGGGCCTGTTTACATCAAAGTGTATCTTGTACACCAATGTGAAGGTGGATGACTCCACATAGTTTGCCGAGCATACCAGAGATTTCAGCTACTGACAATGGTCAAGTGTAATTGAGATCAAATTAGCATACATCTTCTTTGAAGGTCATCTTTCAAATCAGCTGTCAATCCCTTTTATTAACAACACAAATTACATACAATCTATACACAATTATAGATTAATACAATAAGCACAGAGGTAATAAGCCAAATCATCAAGAGAGATTTCATATATGCTTGACTTTTGATGTAAAATATATGCCTGAAGTGACCAAATATTTTCTTGTATGGGAATATATGGAAATATATACAGTCAGTTAATGCATAGAGTGTATAAATATACAGCTCAGGCATGCAAATTATTGTACAAGCATACAAGATATACTTTAAAAGTATAAGTAGAATGTAATTTCTGCACAACTGATTCTTAATTTAAGGAACTAAGTCGCAAGTGTTTCCCCTTTTTAGTTATTAATTTTTCTGTGGATCTGTGCTTGTGATAATAATATTTCCGATATTTTAGTCAACATCTACCAACAGTCCATAGCCCTGAAGCCTCAACATTTTTGTCCTGAGGTGAAATAGCAGGTCATTTAGAACAGCCGGCTAGAGCTTTCACTTGAGCTATAATTGTAAACCTAGAGACAAATCAAGCAAAGAGGAAAACGTCACAATAAATCTGTGTTACATCGTGACTCGCTCATTGTTTGCTCCTCACAATCGCCAAACTTTAAACGCACATAGCAGAGAAACGGTGAGAGGTGCGATGGGGTGCGATGCCTTAAAATCCAAGAGCAACTTTTTATTAAACAAATGGTGTAACTTTTTTTCCTGAAACCCTGACGATATAGCGTCAAAAAGCAAACACGTTCATTGATCATTGCACGTGGAGAAAAGCGGCCATATTGGACAAGCTTGCGAGGAAGTCGAATATTGACGACAATAACTAAGGAAATTATGAGAAAATACAATCACTGGTCACCTACATACCTCGTCACTTGTTGAATCCTTTCATTTGGAAGAAAAGCCGTCTACACGGTAAATAAAACAGTAAATAAGACGAAGCAATCATTCACGCGAAGATCCTTCCTAAAAACGCTGGTGAAAGAATACGGTGATGTGATTGGCCAATTACTGCTACCATGATGCTCTTCGGACCGTGTCCAACCACCACTGCCGTTTACGTGAAAACGATGAACTTGATGTGTACGTGAGGGAAATTCTTGAAGTGACACCAAGCGGTGGTCAACACCTGATTGAAGGGAGCTTGAGGCAAAGCGGCCTAGGAATCCATTGCCATCCTATTTAGGAATCCATTCGAAGAGCGGATCCAGATGTTAGCACTTTAAGAGCAGCACAGCAGATAATTCTTAGAGTGTACAGTGTGCCATGCCCCAATGCGTTATGGTAAAATAAAGGAATTCGTTGAAGCGGTATTTATCTAACACCACCTCCTTTCTAACGAGTCTCTGTTTAAAGGGGTCACCTTTTGTAACAAACCTCCCCTCACCATTAGACCCCACCCCCTTATTTCAAAACAGTCAGGCACTTTGTCATTTCTCTAAAGGATAACATTGGGTCGTGCAAGGGCTATGGTAGGGAGGTGAGAATATAATTTTCATACATGAGCATCCAAAATGCCAATTCAATTCTGACATATCCCATGATTTGAAATACCTCTTCCAATACTATTTAGACCCTTCACTTCTCACCCCCACCCAGTTTCCCAGCCCTCACGTTCCCTATATTATGCTGCCTGTTCCTTGTGGTCAACAATACTGTACTGATAGTGGCTTTGCCAGGGGAAAAAACCCTCTGGCACCCAGGGTAGGTCAACAAATGCCTCTTGCTGTTATTATATTAATAATAATAATAATATTAATAATATTGTTACAGGTATTCAATTACAATAAGTTCAAATTTGACACCTGTAACTGGACACCCACATGATTGTGCGCCGATAATGTGGCAAATAGGTGCGCGGAGAACCAATCACGATCAAGAATTTTGTTATAGAATGATATGTAGCGATATGTGATCTGTAGCCTTGGTCTGCCAACTAAACCGTTTCCCGCCACAGCTGAAAGATAATTCTCTCAAAGTCCCTTGAAAGTTCATTCATAATAAAAACCAAGTTCGTTTAGATCTGAGATCACCCCAACTTCATTTTGGAAGGCTTCTGCTATTCTTAAAGTCAAAGTGACAAGAGTTCTTTCGTTTTTCGTAAACGGCGACTATAAAATTCAGCTGATTCGTGGGATGCAGTGTTACTTTGCCCTTCTGCACTTTCCAGTAGCCTACCCAAAGACATAAAAAACCCATCAATGTTGGGAAGCCAAATTTGTGCACCTTGCATTGTGCTTTTAAAAAGTGTGTTCGCTAATCTTCCTCTATTTCCGCCATATTAAAAGTGTTGGTTCCCAGGGCCTCTTCTCTTAGCTGACTTCCAGTCGCCTTTGTTTCTGCTTCCTCATCTTTTAGTTTTATCGAACATCTTTTAGTTGCATGATTCAGGAAAGCGATGTATGCTCAATAACATCGATGTATGACATCCAAAATCGATGTATTCTGGACGAAATTGATTTATTTTATTTTACAACTTGTATTAAAATGCAAAGCGATAACGTAATCAGTGAACAAAACATTGGTGTATCCATGTTCGATATTTTGTCCACAAAAAAGCCCCATACTACAGTTATTAATTAAATATTTTTTTCTGTATTTATTCATCTGTTTCCATTTTCTCCATTTAACTGCCTCAAATAGCTTGATTGCTACCTGCAGGTTTTCAAGTGTTGTCTTTAAATGGCTGATTATCTGAATTTTAAACTACATGTAAGTTGTTGTTTCACTGGCATGGGAATCAGGTTGCACAACTTGCACTCATTAAGGCATTGAGGTGGATATTTTCAAATCAATATTTTGCATGGATGGCTTGCTTCGATCTCTGTCATCCTACTCCACTTTTTCAACCTATGATCAAATTTTATGGTTTTGTTGGTTTCCAAGCAACAGCTGTTACCAGAGCAACGGTGGTGCAAATCACTTCGCTCAAACAATGTCAATTATTTTGGAATCTACATGTAGTCAAACACTTTTTATTGAAACTTTTCAGGATTTAAAGTACCCAACCTAGACAATTACTTGTGGGGAAAGTTAGAAAAAAATCTGTAATCGACAATTCATTTTATTTCAACATTCTTGGTATAGTTTGATAGCTCTGTAGAGCCATTGTGAGGGGTTTAGATATCTACTGTGCAGTTTAAAGTGGATGCGCTACACGTTCATCGCCTGGACGCGCACAGCTCTAAAAGTATACAATAACCTTACCCGGTCGTTACCGGTAATACAATGTAAGATTTGGTACCTTAATGATTACTGGAGTTGCAACAAGCATCGCTCCTCCACTATGGGAGTCCCCAAATGGAACCATACCGTTTTCAAAACACTCCATATTTTAAAATGATGTGGTTTTGTGTTATAGTGCCTTAAATAATACACAAGCAATTACATCTAAGAACTCATCTAACTCATACCTTTTTATCAGTTTTGCTGCAGTTACCAATGGTCACATTATTATGAGACAACCCAACGTTCTCATCAACAACACAAACAAACAAAATGATTTGGAATCCAATAATCAAAACTCAGAGCTGCTAGATGCTGTTAAACTGAACTTGTTTCTGTGACGTCCGCTTCTAGAGATAACTGGAGTGTACATGAAAATCTAGTTGTTATCCAAAAGTAAAATGCATTATTTGAAATGGGCTGAAAAGTTTGGTGCATGCAATTACATGGCACTGAGTCAAACATGCAATGATTAGAAAAGAAGGAAGAAAAGTGCCAATGTTTTTCAAAAGAGCTCCAAACGTTTCATGCTTTGCCCTTCTTCAGTGAATTTCTGTAAAATGTGGTGCAGTAAAATGTGCCCCAACTGGCACATTTTATCTGATAAATAGTGACAAAATTATTCACTGGATAAAGTTTACCACTCTGTGAACAACTGGGGCCAAGTAAAAACTAGTCAGACATGCGGTTTTGTGACCTTGCATCCGGAAGGAATGTTTCTCAATCCCTTACATTGTGTAAAGGAATAGGAATCAACAACTGTCACATTTTTAATATTTTTTTCTGGTTTTACTTACATTGTGTATATTTTACCTTTTACTTGAACAGGTGCAGCAGAAAGACATGAATTTCAGGCAGAAACAAGGCAGTTATTGGACATTGTAGCCAAGACACTTTACTCAGAAAAAGAGGTACAAAATGTTTCATTGCAGCAACTATTTTTTTTCTTTATTAATACCAAATTTTCCACAGCTGACAAAAGTGTTACAATGCTTTGCCTGATGTTCTGGTCCCAGATGTTCAAAGAGGGGATAACTTTATCCACTGGATAAGTTGCTATCCAGCGGAGCAAATGTACTTCAGCTAACGCTTTTGGCAAGTTTTCTACACAATCCCATACTTAGATTTGACATATGCTTCTACCCTAGTCACAAATTATAGGGCTACCGGGAAAATCTTGCACACATTTTGTCTGCTGGATGACAACCTATCCAGTGAATAAAATTATCTGCTCTTTGAACAACTGGGGCCTGGTGATGTGCACTGGAAGGAAATCCCAGCTCTCATTATCCACTCCATTTTGGCTCCCAGGGTTTTATATTTGAAACATTTGCTGAGATGGATCTTGTCACCATGCTATATCTCAATGTTGGTTCATAAGATTGGCAAGCAGGTTGCGAGAAACAACATTGACAGGGGGAAGGGGAGCAAGGGAAGGATGATTGTCTCGACTTAACAAGATTGACATTGTATTATAAAGCTATCTTAAGAGATGTTAATGGCTAAGAGTAGCCATGTTTAAAGTACGTGTACAGCTTTAGATCACAAAACACTCTTCAAGCTGTCAATGTTGTACAATTCTAGAGGAAATTGACAGATTTTATTTACCTAAACAATCCCCAATATTAAAGGTTGTTCATATTTCACTAAATGAATGTGTCACTTGTAACCACAACAATGGTGTTGTTCTCAATTCGTTAGAACAGTCAAAATCTCAAAAAATCAGCCACACACTACGAGGTGATCGCACAAATCCAAAATGGCTGCCAGAGTCTTGTCTCTTGTCACAAGGGCATGGGCCTGCGATACCAATACAATCCCACAAAATCACCATGACAACTGTCAAAACAGTTAAACATTAACAAACAAAATATTCATTCCTTAACAGTTGTTAAAGTTTCATTGAAGGGTTAAGGGGGTGGTTATTCCATATCAAGGTCTTTTATAAGTGGGGTTTAACTGAGAATTGCAGGAGTCATCAAAAATTCAAAGTTGCAGATGAGTAAAAGGCTTATTGGAGAGTGGTGGGGGTCGCGGGGAGGGGCTTACAATAGTTAACAGTAGTTACTGTTACAGTATCAACGTTCAGATCTGCTGCATAACACATCACATCCCCTGTCCAAGTATTGGACAAAACACATCCCTAAATATCTCTGTTCATGCATGCTTGTTATCCCGAAGAAGATCTTCTTATTTCAAAAATATCAAAGCCACCAATAGCAAAGATCATTTTGAAAATCAATTTGCCATGGAAAGTAATTGTGATGTCTTGCTTGGATTTAGCTATCCATACGAATCCCTTCCAATTTGCACCGGATATACCAAATTCTGAATCAAATCATCATCATCATTATCAGACAACTGCACCGCAATTGGTTAAAAGCTTTCCGGCTTACACCTTCCGGTCTTTTAACATGCTTCGAATCTCTTCTGGTGTTGGTGGGTATGCCTGGCTGATTATGCTGGCAATGTACTGATGAAACATCAGCTTTGGGGGACTGGGCATACATTTGTGGTGTTTAGGGTGGAAAAGGGCGTACCTGTTGACCAATTCATTCTCTGGTTTCCTGAGGATATGCCCTAAGAAGTGAAGCTGTCGTTGTTGAGTCTGCTGGATGAGCAGATCTTGTTTCACTCTCTTGAGGACTTCTTCATTTGAAATGAAGTCCATTCTCTTAATACCGGTACCCAGGATTATTCTATAGCAGCTGGTGGTGAAGCTGTTGAGTTTAATCAAATATTACCCTTCAAGAAATTCCTTTTTAAAATTGAGTCTCCTCTGTGCATTTTGCTATAACACCAAGGAAGGTATTTTGCATGTCTTTCTGTGTTCTGTAGTTTTCAATTTCAAATCATTCATATTTCATAATTCTTAAAGGGACACAGTCAGCTAGTGCACATGCGCATTAGATACCATTTCTTAGCTGATTTGCATATCACACTTCATCACAAGTCTTGCACTGAGAAGCACATCCTTTGAAAAATCAAAACAAACCTTGTCGAGTCGAAGTATATGTCAGTCATAATAGTGATAATAGACCTAATGTCATATTAGAACACTCATTTTCTTGATACCATGGATAATTTACTGATGGACTTGTCCAGGGAAAGCCAATGTGAGCTAATGCCTCCGAAGTCGAAGAATCATTTAATCATTCATTTCTGATTTCAATCCGATATTTTGCTTTTATAGTCTCATTTCTACAACCTCTCCACTATCTAAATCTAGGAACCAAACCCATGTCATTGCAAGAATACTTGCTCGACCCATAGAAAACAAGGTTCTACTAGAGTTTGTCCTTGTCGAAGAGATAATCGACTGTATACCGAAGCTTGTCTTCGTCTGAGCTAGCTCCAAACCAAGCAGCCATGACGCGAAGTTAGAATCATTTACGAAGATTCTCTCCGCACGAACCTTTCGCCAGGTTGAGAAAATGCGATTTTCCAAATATATATAATGGTTATTTGCTCTCCAATGTTTTTTTTTATTTCTCTCGTTATTTCAGTCAACGCAGGTGATTTCTTCCGCCCGTCGTCTTCACGTTTCCCACCTCTTCTTTTCATGTTTCTTTGGAGACGCGATCCATACTGTTTAACTCGTGAATGCGCGTAGCGCAATGAACGAGTTATAGCGATAGCTGACTGTTGACTTGGTTGGTTGGTTGGTCGGTTTTGTCGTTAACTTTTAGGCGTGCGCAGTGAATGAGTTTTAAATTCAATTAGTGGAAAAAACACGCTAACATTTATTGTTCACGGCGCATCAGGAAATTCTTATTCAATATGTAGAGAATAATTTGACGATCATTTAGGGCAAGAATGGAGACTTTTCGTTCAATCTGAGCAAGTTACAAGTTTTTTCAGTTTTTCAGAAAAAACGTGAAAATTTTTTTCACGACGCATCAGAATCTGGACTGAACTCCAAAGGAAAAACTTCACGCGTTTATTTCGGGCATGAAATGTAATGCGATACTTTGTTGAACAGATTTCCCTTTGTGAGATTGGCTTGCCCTACAGTATTATAAATTTTGTAATTTTAATTCCCAAAAAAACTTCACTTGCCCATCGGGCAAGTGATGGTTAGAATCCACTAGCCCGATCGCAAAATCCAGTAGCCCCGGACTATCGCACACGAATTTGCATGACGTAGCTGCACATGGCGTGCTTCTATGAACTTTGAATAAAAAAAACATGTGATTTTGTTTTAATCGGCGCATCAGAATAATCTTATTCAATCTGTAGAGAATAGTTTGATACTCATTTTTATAGTACAAGAATTGTTATTTTTCGTTACATAATCGGGCAAAGATATAATTTCTTTTGGCTTTCAAGGAAGTTTCCTGTAGCTGTCTAAATTTCAATTACTATGTGTCACCTGCATTCATGAGTTGGCTCACAGGAGCCTTTGATTTTAACCAGAAAGGATAAAATAGTATCATAGAATGAGCAAAAGCATACTCAGAAACAGGTTTTCAGCAAAACATTGGAAATCCAATAAAACACTGGGAAGGTTGAAGCAGTTTCTAGATGTATTTGATGTGTACCTTTGATTTCAGGTTGAGGTAGACACTTTTCAAACTAACAAAACTAATGTCCAGGTCAGCTTGGTCACAAAGCTGACTGTGTCCCTTTAAGTGATAAAATTAACTGTTTATAATAATGGGTAAAAAAACTTCATCATTGCTGACAATATCCCCAATCTGCAATTCCAATCTCTGATCTCCGATTCCAGCTCTTTCTTGTTGTAAGAAATGTAAGCTACACAGACCTCCTGATGCATGAGCTGTTCATTGCAGTTGTTAACAAGTTATGAAGGACTTGTGTAAATGGACCAAATCTAGTGAAAAATAGCTAGCATTTAATATCTAGGAATGTATCTCCAATAGTAAGTATATCTTAAGACTGACCAGTACACATGCTAATATTAGAGAGATTTAGCTTCGCGTTTACGGCTAACGCCAAATGGGAAACGTCAAGCCGCTGTTTGTTCTAAAATGCATAAACTTTTGTTTCTCGTACTCACGTCTCTCTTTTTCGTGTTTGCTCGATAGCTGTCGCCGACTGGGTGGAGATAAGCTTAAACCAAAAAAGCTTCATTGTTTTTCATCAAAGAGATAATTTCAGCCTGGCGTTTGGCGTTTGCTGTAAACGCGATGCTAAATCTCTCTATTGTAGATTACATTCACTTACTGTACAAGGCTTGCCATTCAAATAGTACTGAACAGCAAAAACAATACATGTGCACTCAAAACCATACCACTGCAGTATTGCTCACATTTTTATACATATCCGATACCTTCGTTCTTTACCCTGCTTCCTTTTCCTATTCCTTAGTGACTTGCTTGTTAGTAAGTCTGTTTTTCTAATTTTCGTAAAATGATAAAATTATTGGTAATTAATTTTCAAGGCAATGCACATAAGCACTTTTCAGGGGTATGGTAAGAAAACTGCAACAAGTTTTCTCCATGGTAATTCAGTTAGCAGACATGAATCCAGACATCACTACTGTTATCCATCAATATAACATTAAGTAAAGTTGACTACAGACGAGATTATGGAGACGAACCACCGGTTTAATACATCAGCCATTACAAGATCAGCGAGCACATGCAAGCACATCCGGGATATAGGTATAACTTAACATACTGCGCAAGTCCAAACTTGATGTGTCACGTGTGATACGCATGACAATATCGTTACATCTCCCTTCGCTTAAATGAAATAAAAAGAAACAAAACAAAAACACCGAAAACCAAAGGAAACTTTAGCAATGGTACAGGAAGCTCAACTATGAAGCTCAATGTTACTGTTGTGTAACAAACAAGCCAAAAACGAAACTTGGCAATGGTACAGAAACTAGCGATAATGTTCACTGTTTAATGGCCTTTGTGGAGTCACACTAGACACAGAAGTCTTTCAGATAAGCAGGACTCCTAACAACTCTGCCACTTCTAGTCCTAACCGGAGCAGGATCAGTAGCTTCCCTTGGTTGGGCATTCGTTGGCAGAATATTGGCAGGAGGTTGGACATCTGTTACATGAGGCATCTGTGGTGTAGGAGATACAGAAGGCAACTGCAATACAGTAGATGCAGAAGGCAACTGACATGCACCCTCAGGATGTTCCGATGTAGACAACTTAGATAGCACCAGCTCTTCATCATTGTTTACTTCTCAGGAACTTTGTAGAGATGGGAACGGTTGCGGCGATAAAGTCGACCATCGTTAGTGCGAACATTGTAGGAGCGTATATCTACATGCTGATCAACTTGTGCCTTGAACCATTTCGACTGACGATTAAGGGGTTGGAGTCGCACCACATCTCCTTCTTGTAGAGGTTGTAGCACCTTGGCTCCTCTGTTGTAATACAAGGCTTGTTTCAATTGTCTCTCTTGTAACTTGTCGCCCACATCAGGCGCCAACTGTGGCTGCAGCAACTGACTAGCTATGGGTAGGGAAGTTCAGTTTTTGCGTGAAAAAAGATGTTTTGCAGGGAGCTGTCCATTCCTTCCGATGGCGTGTTCCTAAAGTCCAGTAGCGACAACTGTGGGTCATGCCCCGCTTCAATAGATTTCTTTAAGATTTGCTTTGCTGTTTAAACACTGTTCTCTGCCTTGCCGTTGGACTGGGGGGTACTGCGGCGAGGTTCTAATGTGTTCAAACTGGTACTGCTCTGCAAACTGCTGGAACTCTCTGCAGTCAAACTGTGGTCCATTGTGTGTGGTAATTCGTTCTGGAAGCCTGTATCTAGCCAGATGGGGCTTAAGTTTCTCAATAACTCTTTTAGAAGTGTTTGACATCAGCATATCCACTTCGAAAAAGTTGGAATAACGGTCAGTGGTAACCGGGTAGTCAAGACCGTGGAGCTCAAACAGGTCAGCCGAGATGCTTTGCCAAGGTCTGTACGGTATTTCATAGCACACTACGGGCTCCTTCTGCTGGTCTGGTTTGTAACTGTTACAGATACTGCACTTTGAGATAAACTCGGTGATTTACTCTCTCATGCCAGGCCAGAAAAAAGCGTCTCAAGCTCTTCTAAGACATCCCTGAATGCCCAGGTGACAAGCATAAACCTTGTCGATAATGCAATTCTGCAAGGTAAGTGGAACCACAATTTGTTCACCCTTGAATACAACTCCGTTCTGTAGTGACAACTCTCCTCTGAAAGGGAAATAGACCTGCAACTTGGGGGACACATTCGTCTTGCTATATCTGGCCAGCCTTTTTTGATCATAGTGACCAATACACTCAGATCAGCGTCCAGTTCAGTTTCAGACTTGATGTCACATAGGGTCATTTGTCGAATGGGTACAAACTCAGGCATGGTCACATACTCAGTCTTGATCTCTGTTGGTGATCTTTCATCAGCAACACCCCACATGTCTTCCTCTTGCTTGACCAGTGGGAGATACGCCAGACTAAGGGGATCTGCCATGTGCATCTCAATGCCCTTTCTGTAAGTGACTTTGAAGTCAAATTTCTGAGGACGCAAGAACATCCTCTGCAGATGCTTGGTGCACTCCGCAAACTTTTTTTAATAACAGATTCCAGAGGTTTGTGGTCAGTATCAACGAAGACCTTTCTACCATAAACATAGCTCTCAAACCGCTCAACACCAAAGACAATAGACAGCAACTCTTTCTCTATCTGAGCATAGTTAGTCTCAGCTGGAGTTAGGGCCCTGCATATGTACGCGACAGGGTGCCCATTCTGTAAAAGACATGCTCCAAGACCACTCATGGAGGCATCACATTGCAGTACTGTCTTCTTTGGTGGATCAAAGAAACTTGAGTACTGGCGCTTGCATTAGAACCTGCTTCACATCCTCCAGGCACTTTCCATAAACTTCTTCCTCCCAAAGAAGATCATTACCTTCCTTCACAAGATCTCGAAGTGGCTTAGCCGCATCTGCCAGGTTTGGTGCAAACTTCTGTACATAGTTCACCATTCCTAGGATTCTCTGGACACCATGCTTGTCAGTGGAGGTGGCATTTCGATGATGGACTTCAGTTTGTCTGGATCCACTCCAAGACCCTCTGATGATATCATATGACCCATGTAGGTCACTTCCTTTTGTCTGAACTGCATCTTTTCAGCATTCAGTTTGATGCCCTTCTGCTGGCACCGGTTGATCCCCCTTCAGGTGACGATCATGATCTCTGAAAGATTCTTCATCTGTGTCTCCCGATCCAAACACCAGTATGTCATTAGCAATGGCTTTCTGGCTGGGTAGACCTTCAAGAGCAATATCAATTCTCCTCTGGAACTCCTCTGGAGCAGGAGAAAGTCCAAATGGCATTCAGAGCCACCGGTATCTACCCTATGGTGTTCCAAAGGTGGTCGCATAGCTGCTCGGCTCATCTAGTTGTATGTGCCAGAACCCGTTTTTCGCATCAAGCACTGTAAACACAAGGGCCTTGGATAGCAGTGGGACCCATCATCTATTGTGGGCAAGGGGTAGTGATTCCAGTGTAGGGCCTCGCTCAGTGGCATGGAATCAATACACAGTCCTACTTTGCCATTTTTCTTTGTTGTGACCACTACTGCTGAGATCCACTCAGTAGGTGTAACAACCCTCAGGATCATTCCAATGTTTGACAGTCTGTCCAACGTTTGTTTTAAAGGCTCTTTAAGGGCAATTGGCACCCTCTGAGTGGGTAGCTGAACTGGATGGACATTCTTGTCAATTTCCAGGTGTAGTTGGCCTTCAAGTTTGCCTTCCCCGGAGAACACATCTTTGTACAGCAAAATGCAGTCTTCTTTCTTGAGATTGACAGGGTCTACATCATTTGAATCCACAGCAAGGATGTTTTGTTCATTGATTGTTAGCAATTGAAGGTGTTTGCTGGCCCTTAAACTAAGGATAGACTTGCATGGACTTACTCCACTAACAATGTGAAATTGAATACTGTACTTCTTATTGTTCTTTGGGTTTGTCACGTTTCCAGTGGTTTAACTTCAGACTGGTTGTACATTACCAGAGTCACAGATGTTATTTCCAAGTCTTTTAGGCAGTCTATTTCACAGAGTCTCTTCACTGTCTTGTCCGTCATGAGGTGTTCAGTTGAGCCGCTGTCAAGCTGGAACTTCTCTTCCCCACCATTGACAAAAAGGGTGGCAAAAATTTTGCTTGCGTGATTACTGGAGGCTAGCGCATTGACTTGCTCTTTCACGTCAATCACTGCTACCTATTCGTTATCATGGGATTCACAGTCCATAAAAATTTGCATGTCATTCTTGACTCTTGTGATTCAGTGCTGGGCCTGTTGTCCGATACTCCAGACTTCTTTTTGCCTGCCGGCTGAGGTCTCTGAAGATCTACAGATGTCAATACATTGATTCAAGGTGAGTTTGCCTGCTTGTAGTAGTTTCTTTCAAGCTGAATTGTCATTAATGCCAACCACTATTCTATCACAGATTAGTGAGTCTGCTAGTGTCCCATAATTGCAGGTCTTGGCTAATTTACGTAGAGCAGTATCATAGGCATCCACAGATTCATTAGACTCCTGATCCTTTCGGTTGAAGACATATCTTTCGTAGGTTTCATTGAATTCCCCAATGCAGCATTTTTCCATCTTCTCAAGTATTGCGTCTGGCTCTTTCCCCTGGTCTTCGGACTCAAATTCCATTGAGTCAATAACGTCTTGCACACCTGACCAGATGCAGGTGAGCAGGGTGGTCGTCCTTCATTGCTTGTTCCTATCCGGATTTTCCAGGTCCTCTAGTTGAGCAGCTATTTCGTAGTTTGACCACTCTCGACTAAATCGTTGCCATTTAACAGGAAGATTTCTGCCGCTTTAATCCCCATTTTCTGGAAGCGGTATTTTCACTGGAACTGTAATCACAATATGACGTGTAGTCAATGAATTCGGAGCTGAACCGCCACTGCTTTTGCCAGTGTTGTCACTCGGGGTTGTTGGCATATTGAAGCATTTAAATTGGAGAAAGTACTCACAATTGTCTTCAACGGAGGCTACGAGCTGTAGTTTAGGCCCATCCCACTTCTGACACCATATAACGTTAAGTGAAGTTGACTACAGACGAGGTTATGGAGACAAACCGCTGGTTAATACATGTCAGCCATTACAAGATCAGCGAGCACATGCGAGCACATCCGGAATATAGGTATAACTTAACCTACTGTGCAAGTCCAAACTTGATGTGTCATGTGTGATACGCGTTTCAATATTGTTACAATCAACACCTCTACATATGCATACATGTAACTTTTCATTACAGTAGTAGCCAAGTTTGGTTGTGACACTTCACAACCAAGTTAACACTGTCTTTCGTGGGGGCAACTCTAAATGTTTTTTCTCATAATTCTGCTAGCAAATCTTGCAAACCAACATTGAGAAGACAGGGTGACGAGATCCATCCCAAGAAATCATTATGTTACTATTATACTAACATTACGTAAATAAGGATTTTGTGACGAATTGGCAGTCATACTTTGCAGGCTCCAAGAGGGATGGGCCACTGTGTCATCCATTTTTCACTTCCACTGGATGTAGGCCTCCCAGCACGTGTCGCCCACAAATCCTACACGCTTTGGCAAGCTCTCTCTAACCACACTACAGAGCACTCATGTGCCAGTGAGCCACTGTCCCATCTCAAGTACCAACTTATGCCTACAGAGAAACACTATACCAAATCACATGCAATGAATGTAAACAACTCTACATCAGAAGCACCACATGATTTTTCCACTATCCCATAAGAGAACACCCAAACAATGACAATTCCTCTGTAAAGAAACACATACTTATGTGCCAAGGACAGTAACTAGTAATGATAGCATTGATGTCAAAATAATTACACAAGTTAACAACCCCGTCAACTTATGGTTGTGCAAATTAAGCATTTTGCATTTGAAAATACAAACCTGAACTCAATTCTTAAGAAGACTGCATTAAACTTAGAGATCTTTTGGTGTAGTCATAACTGTCTACAGAACTCATAGAACTCGTATATCTTTTGTCCTCATCAAAACGCGTCATTTAGTTTTTACCACTATCGTCATTATATAGTACTCGGAGTAATAAAGGATTATTGAGTGGGTACGAATGTTTGTTATGGGTATCGAGGTTGGCCATATTTGACCTTGAGAAGGCAGCAAGCCTAGCATTGTTTTTTCGTTTCGTTTTAAGCCAAGGGCACAAGGGACTCAAATAACCAACTGCTTTTCAATTGTTTTCTAGCGAACTCTCTCTCATCCATGGAATTTCACAGGATGATAACACGTGTCATATTTGCTTCTTTGTGGCTGGAATAAAGGACTTTCCAGGAAACAAGTTCCTAATCAAACTTCGTTGTATTAGAGCTATGAAATTTCCGAACAACATTGCAGTTAACTTGCAAAAATAATTGTGGTTGAACTTACGAATGGAGCAGAGGTTAGAACACACAGCACGAATACAGTGGTTTCAAAGTGACGCTTTTTTCCACGGAACACTTCTTTGGACGTGGGGAAAAAAACGTATGCGCGCACCTTGCTGCACAAGTCTATGACATATATCTGCATCCGGTACTTGACCCAAACACAAAATCGAGTTTCTCTCTCCTAAATGTTCATTCCCAGGCCTCTAGAGGTTGAGTTCAGGTTGTGTTCTCCTAACGTCGAACGTAACAACTACTGTCTATTGTGATTAGCATCACCTACTCGTTATTTGTGCCATTCACACCACCACTCCATTTTATAATCCTGGCCGGTGGAATATTTTCTCATCCCCTGATGATGCAAAAGCTCAGAATAAAACAAGATACAGTAGCTTAAGGCCTCACTTGACCCATTTACCCATTATTCAAGATGCTACTGAAGGACATCTTCAGATGTTTGGTTATTTAGTTTAGTGAAATCTAAGTTGAAAGGGAAAAAAACAGAAATGGTGACTGAAAGAAAAACCTAAATTAACTAGGACAAAAAATTTTACACAAAACAAACGACTTACATGGACAATCCCTGAAAGAGAGCAATAAACACCAGCAAAATGAACATCCAATCTTTTTTGTGATGAAAAGGGTGAGATGTATGTCCAAGTGCCCTGGTAATCCCAAAGAGACCTGAAGCTACAATGAGCGACTAAAATGTTGCTACACCTCCATTTTTAACTCCTGTTTTACAATGGAAATCACAGCTTGCTGATGCAAATTTATGTTCCCCCTCTTCCCCCATTCAATGTTACAAACCATTTCCCCCAAAACTGTCCTCCTTGTAGAATGACATATTAATCTCAATGCAGGGATGTTGATGATCAAAAACTACTTTTGGAGAACAAGAAGATCATTTGTACAAACAACAGGGCAGTTTATGATCTGTAGCAATAATTGCTAAATAAGTATTGTTTCTGTCAATCATTGTCGTCTCAGGGCCAATTTTAATTGAACTGAACACTTACTGTCACTGTTGTTGGTCGACCGCCAACTGGTTAGCTCAGTTGGTAGAGTACTGGACTACCATGCGGGAGGTCGTGGATTCAAACCCTGGCCGGACCAACACTCAGGGTCTTTAATTAATTGAGGAGAAAGTGCTGCCTTTGTAATGACATCTGCAAATGGTTAGACTTTCTAGTCTTCTTGGATAAGGATGATAAACCGTAGGCCCCGTCTCACAACCCTTGTTAGTAAATAACTCTGTAGGGCGTTAAAGAACCCACTCACTGTTTGCAAAGAGCAGGGGACATATTTCCCCGTGTTGTGGTCTGGTCTTTGTGTATATTCTCATGGTTAGGTGGGTAAGTGCTCAGAGATATTAACTGCATAAGCTACTTTTAAATCCGAGGGTAAATAAAGATATGATGATGATGATGAGTTTTATATCATATCATACTCCCTGTTAATACTCTCTGAATTTGAATGGTTGTTATTCCAAGGATTACTAAGTTAAAAACTCATGATTGCTTTTATCCTTGCTTGCCACAGGTTTTTATTCGTGAACTGATATCGAATTCTTCTGATGCCTTGGAAAAACTGCATTACCAGTTTATGACAGGAAAAGATGTTGCAGAAAATGAACTTCCTCTTGAAATCAATATTGCAACTGATCAAGAGAATGGAACTTTAGTAATAAAAGATCATGGGATAGGTATGACAGAAAAGGAGTTAGTGGATAATCTGGGCACTATTGCCAGGTCAGGTTCAAAGGCATTTCTTGAGGAACTGGACAAACTGCGGCAAGGAGATTCAGCAGAAAAAAGCATCATTGGACAGTTTGGAGTGGGATTCTATTCCACTTTCATGGTGGCAGATAGAGTTGATGTGTACACACGTTCTTATACTCCTGGCAGTGAAGGACTCCTTTGGACATCGGACGGGTAAACGCTTTTGTGTGATTTTGAGCAAAGAGTCGCTGTATAATAAGACTGGACCTTCAAGGGAAATGAGGACATTTTTACATAAACTTCCACCATCACGGAATGTTTAACTTACCACTTGACAGACAGACCTGACAATTTTAGTTTCTTTTTTTAGTATAGCACAACTTCAAAGCAAACAAGACTTGATTGCAGAGTTTCAGCAAAATTTATTAAAAATAAATTAAATAACAAATAATTATCTTGACATTGAGTAATTAGCATTTGCAAAAAACAAAAATCATTTGAAAATATTGTACTGTATTTTGCCCACTTTCAGGTCTAGAAACCCCCCCCCCCCCCCCAATTTTTATTTATTTAAGGTTAATGTGATGAAATTGGAATAGAATCTACAAACACTGTAAAGAGGCTTAGGAAATGCAAAGAGCCTTAATCTGAGCACTGTCATGTGATTGATTAGCAATAATAATAATATTGGTTTATTAACAAATGTCATCGCATCTTTAAGATGAATCACAACATATTTACAGACCCTCCCGGTCTGCTTAAAAATCAATATAGACTCAGCTAGTGGTGTGAGGACATAATTAAATTTGAAAACCTGCAAGTCACTGGTGCCTCCCGAAGAAGTAAGACACGCCCTTGCTGCTAGAACTTGTGAAAGTGTTCTGCTGGCAGCAGTTCATTGATCTTGAGGCAGGGTTTTTTAACAATGGCTTCAGAGATAATAACTGCTGTGCATGAAGGTGGTGTCAACCAGTGCATTAATACATTTTCACAAGTCAGCTGCCAAACATGACTAGAAGGAAACCCTCATGGACTGAAAGTGAATGTAGTAAAATTGTACTGAGCTGAAATCAAATGATGTAAGACACATCCATTGTGAAGTTCAAGATTAGTAGTTGTGAAGTCATTTCTTCACACACAACAGAATGTGTCACCAGAGAGACATGGGAGTGGTTTACGGGCATCTCTGCAGGACTCAGTAGAAACATCTGCAGGATGATTAAAATTCCTGAGGTTGCACTAATACGTATTGCAGACTTACTGCAAAAGTGGATCAATGAGGCCTGTTGTATTCTTTAAAAGTTGTGTAAGGGAAAGCTGGGGAACCCATAGCCTCACTGACCTGGGTGGAACTCACCAATAAACAGCGAGGAAATAAGATTTTTGTCAGCCACCTGTGGACTGTGTATATTTATGTATCAAACCGTGTCTTCCAAATAGTTGCTGTTACCACCTACCACCAATAAGCACATCATTTAGAAAAAATAGTGGGTGATTGAACATACACTTAAATAAGGGTTTGGAGTTTCATCCCATGGTTTTGTTCAGTTACTGGGACAGTGGTCAGAGATATGAAAATTCTTCCTGTTTTTATTACCAACTAGATATTATTTTTTACAAGAGTAACAGCACCTTCCCACTCGTGTACTCTGAAAGACTGTTTGTTCTTTTTATTTTGAATTTTGCATGTTTGAAGATTCTAAGAGATGCTTTACTGTTGTAGTTCTGGCTCATTTGAGATTGCCAAGGCAGAAAATGTTTCTCGCGGAACAAAAGTTGTGATCCATCTGAAAGAAGACCACAAGAATTTTTCTCTCAATACCACAGTTGAAGGTGAGATGCTATCAGAGATACTATTATTGACAATAAATATAAATTGGATCATGTACTTTGTTCAAATCCATGATTCCTGCAGACTGTCCTATTGGAGCGTGGTTTGAAAGCAGTATATTTCTCTGAAACAAGTTGCTTTCACCCCCAGTTTTTGTCCACTCAATCTGGCGAAAAAGCACCCAAGCCTTACGGTATGCACAGGTAGTTCCTCTAATACCAAGAGACATCATACCAAAAGTCGACTTTAGGGAAATGGTTCACTTGCTATTTTATTGTTTGCCAGGTTTGCATAATTAAAAATGCCTGCTAAACAGTATTATGGAAAACAGAAATGACAGTGTTCACTACCAAAAGCATGATAATTGGGTGTAATTACTTATTGACATAGAAAAAAGTAACATGAAAGGAAAGAGAAAAACATTGTTTTACTCAAAAAGAAATTGTAAGTCAAACAGACTCTCCCAAGAAACACAGGACAACAAAGCTCACAATGGTAAACAACATACAAAAGAGAAAAGAAAACAAGAAAAAAAATGATCGTTATTGATAGACAATATAAAATGGTAATTGAGCAAACTTAAATGCCAGCTGCACCATTTTCTATTTGTTTTTTTTTATTGATTGTTTTAGTACGTTTTCTGGTCAAAGTTGGGTTTTCGGGATGACACTAGACACTAAAATGTTCAAGGTGTAATTGATTGAACAGGTGCCATTTATTACCAGACTTGTTGTGCTGTTATAATTTTATAACAGATTTGTCAAGGGAAACTGAGTCTTGAAGAAAAATATCAATTAGTTCAAAGCTGTTGTACAATAATTCCTTACATACATATACATACATACATATAATTTTTGTTGAGGCAGGTCGGTTTGCGGCAACCCAAAGGCTGGTGTGGACCTGCCAGGAACTAAAAAACTACTTAAATATATGTCCAAGTCTTAATTTATAAAAGCTTACTTAACTATGGAGATGGATGAGATGGAGATTTAAAGTAGTCCAAAGTTACGCAATCTCTTTGAAATTTGGTATCTGTTTGCACATCAAAAAAGAACAAAAGATACTGCTGACATTGTGAAGAAAGGGTTGAGAAATATAGCTTCTTTCTTCTTGTATGTTGTCACAAGTCAAAAGCCTGCAGATTTAGCATCATGAGGAGTCTCGGCACTTGATTTGAACAAATATAAACTTTGGTAGCATGGACCAAAGTGGCGTCAAGACAGTGAACAAGTATGGCCTGCTTGGGATATCTCTGAAGTTAGAAAAGATACATTTGAGAAGATTAAACGTGAGATGAAGGGTTCAATTACCTATTTACGAAAATGCAATACAGGAAGGGTTGAAAACCACTTAATATGTTTCACCAGGGCTGAAACACCATTTGGTGCAGATGAAACAGAGTACTTCTCCCTTCTTTAACTTCCTTGAATCACAGCATGGCTGTTAAGATTCAGTTGAAATGTAAGAAAGCCCAAACTGGGGAGCTAAAGGCTACTGAAATAAAAGAAGCAGAATTTCTATGGATGAAGTTCATCCATGCAGACAACCAACTTCCCTGAAGCCTTCAAGGAAACGAGTAGAGTCACAAACAAAGAGGACTCCTAGGGTCAATTTTAAATTCAACTTCATGAATACAGTTTAAGCTGCAGTGAAGAATGGTCCATTCTGAACTAACCCTGGAGGCAATTTATCTGACTAATAGTTTATCCCAAAGGGAGCCATTTCGTCTTACTACTCATCCAGGATTAACACCAAAAATGTTTTCATTCCTAGCTCAACTCCAAAAGGAAAATTGTATTCCGCAAGGAAGGTCTGAAAGTAATTTATGGCTATAGCACCTGCTAGAAATGTTCAGGTGGACTGTTCAAGTGTTATTTTTATCAAGAAGAGTGTTTTATCTGATTTCCAAACGCTGAAAAGTGGGTTGAAAAAATGAGGCACAATCAAGGGTTTTTTTTTTTTCAACCATTTTGAGGTATTGGAAATAAGATGAAACAAACACTCTTTCAAGTGTTTGATGGAGCTTCTTAAGCAATTCACAATTCTTGGAGAAATTCAAGGCACAAATTCACCCAATTCTAGGATAATTAAGATCACATTTCGAAACTTCCTTTGTTATAGTGATTTCCTTTGTTTTCTCTTCAGGACTTTGGGAAACTTCCATTTCATGGCCCAGAAATATAGCAGCAAAATTTGCTCCATTCACTTCGATGATTTTGATTATTTCGGTTCCCTGGATACTTAAAGTGAAAATTTTAAGAAAAAGGTTTGGGTATGCCTCTTCACTTGTGTCACTATTAAGGCCATTGACTAAGAAATGATCATAGAAAGATGAGGAAAACCTAATTATACAGATTATATTGGATATTACTCGACAACTTAAAAAATACAAATACAAACATAAGGTCACAAGAACTGCCTTTGATCAAGCCTGGAATTAAACAACCTCAAGCCACGAAAATCAAAGTTTTACTGTCAACCAAGGGAATGAATGGGACTTTATAGTGGAACTGGCCCCTTTGATGGATGATTTTATGAGAGAATGCACTCAGGAAATCACTCAGGGAATAAATTTGGAAGATTTGCCAACTGCAAGAAAAGCTTGAAACCTTCCTGGTAGAGGCAGATGCTGTTATTAAATCTTGTCCACTTGTCTATGCAGTGTCAGCAAAAGGTTTGGGTATGTCTCTTCACTTGTGAAACTGTTAGGGTCACTGAATAGGAACAGATCACACAGCTAGATGAGGAAAGGCTATACATATTAACCTAAGGTCACAATAACTGCTTTTGATAAAGCCTGAAAAGCTATGAAGTTCAAAGTCATACTCGGATTCTTGCAAAGTTAAATTGGAATTAAAATAAACGGGGACAAAGTGAAGGCCTGCCTACCTGGTTCTTTAATTCCTTTTCAAAAATTTCGTTGGAACTACACTTTTACATTTGAGTGATAGCAAACAACGTTGGAAGGTGTATAAAAACGTATGAAGTTTTTTGTCACCAGGTAGGCCCCTGAGACATCCAGTGGCTTCTACCATACTCGGATTCTTGCAAAGTTAAATTGGAATTAAAATAAACGGGGACAAAGTGAAGGCCTGCCTACCTGGTTCTTTAATTCCTTTTCAAAAATTTCGTTGGAACTACACTTTTACATTTGAGTGATAGCAAACAACGTTGGAAGGTGTATAAAAACATATGAAGTTTTTTGTCACCAGGTAGGCCCCTGAGACATCCAGTGGCTTCTACCATACTCGGATTCTTGCAAAGTTAAATTGGAATTAAAATAAACGGGGACAAAGTGAAGGCCTGCCTACCTGGTTCTTTAATTCCTTTTCAAAAATTTCGTTGGAACTACACTTTTACATTTGAGTGATAGCAAACAACGTTGGAAGGTGTATAAAAACGTATGAAGTTTTTTGTCACCAGGTAGGCCCCTGAGACATCCAGTGGCTTCTACCATGATCAACCAGTACCTAGATAGAATACCACACCCATGACTGGCAATTCCACACAACCCAGCCATGACTACCCTTTGGGAGGGGGATAAAGGTCTGCTGGCAAAATTCAGAAGAAACCACTAAATCATGCTACAAACACTTAATGGCTAGAGTGTCAAACTACAATGTATCGATGACAGGCTATCAAGCCTCATTCATTAATTAGACTGATGACTACTGTAGTGAAAGAGACTGCTGACCAAACAGGACTGCTCAGCTCGTGATTGTTAACTTGGTTCAACATTCATTAAACTGCATTAAATTAGCATTGAATTTAACAGCTTTTTGTGTTTTAAGCAACAATTGCTTTATGGGCACCAATATGGCTGTTGCTTTAAGACACAAATTCTTGATCATATTGGTCATAAACCCTGCAGTTTGAAACAACATATCAATGATTTTTTTCTTTGTGGGACATTAATAAACCTGGTTTTGGAGAATTTTTAGAAAAAGCAAACACATCACCCTACAGTCAAATTTATGGGCTAAAATATCAGGTACTGAAACTACATTTGTAGATGCAGTTGTAAACAAAGGCAAACAATTTTAAGATATAAAAACATTTCAAGGCGACTGAAACCTTTCAATGCACACATTTCTCCTCTAGCCACCAAACCAGTTGCAAAAACAGGATTTGTGAGGGTGCAGCCCAAAGACTCCTGTGTACAACTTTCAAAACAACATTTGAAAATAATGTTAGAAAATTCAAATTGTGACTCCTTACTAAAGGCTCCCCAAAAAATCTGATTGAAAAACTTTTATCAAATGTTCTCAAACTCGTTAGTTATTCATGATGCTATCAGCCATAACGAAGCAAAGTACTAAGCAAAGTGAGCGCTTCATTCAAACGACCACGAAGCGGGAGATATCAATAATGAGAAAACCTAAGAAGTGGGTGTAAGATAGCCGTGACAAAGCAAACAATTGGCTAACCTGGCAAGTGCAATCCAACAAAAATATTAACAAACAAAGAACTCTCTGAACAGGCACCGCTTATTACACAGAAAACTTTTAGAGTTATTTGTTGGAGAAATCATTTAAAAGACTCGGGCTTCTTGTTTCATTGGATTTCCAAACGTGAGAAAACAGATAGCTTTATTGTTTTCGAGTGAATGAAACACTCACCCTCTTCTTACAAATAATACTTAAATTCACAGAAATTTCATCGGCATTGAAAGAAAAAAAAACCCATACACTAAAACAAATATCTCATTTTGTGACACTAGCTATCAACCATCAGTGTCAATTCTCAGGTATGTTTTAATGGAAAATGGCATTTGATACAGAACCAGCCATTTCTACAACAAGTCTTCAAAGAGTCACCCCTAATTTCCTTTAAAAAGGAAAATTCTTAGTTGACATACTTGTCTGCGAAAAAACATGACAAGGTTCCACTTTCAGAAGTTTTATAGGCCGGTTGCTCCTTTGGTACCTTCCCCAAATGTCTTTCATGTTTCCTTTTAGGGGTCTAATATATGATATGGCTTGACGTAGAATCTGCTTCAGATATGTTATGTCATACCCTGAGTAAGTAATTACCATGTTTTGGTAATTACATCATAACTTGGGGGCATGTACGACGAAAAAATTGCAAATGGTGGTAGTGGGAAGGTCTGATTCCTGCTACTCTTTCTGTAACCAAGCTAAGCCAAATTGCTGGGTTAGTGACAAGGGTGCAATTTGTTGGTGGCTAGTAGGTTTTTTGGCTGATACGCTATTTAAAGCATCCTCTTGGAACAGCATTGTGTGAAAAATAAATTTACCTAATCAAAGAGAATATTTTTACCCATCATTGTTTCATAGTCACATGACATAACTTGGTGAACTTTTTTATTGCAGGTACTATCAAGAAATACAGTAATTTTGTGAGCTATCCAATTTTCTTGAATGGTACATGCATTAACACAATTCAGGTATATATATATTTAAATTACATTTGAGTGACCGCAGGTACCCCCTCACTTGATGGGTCCCCACCCCTAGCCCCTTACGTGTACTTATTTGTACAGTTTTAAAAATAAGTGAATAGCTTGATTACCACTTTTTCGATGCTTAACTTGCAAGTGATGTTCGTCATTTTCCAGTGGAGACCACATCTTCTAAAAATACTGATTTGAGTAAATTGTTAGTCAGATCATTGAAGTATCCTAAGTGGCTGAGACTGGCCACTATTGGGCACACTGTCAACACTTGGATATTGTTAGGCTAGGTTACTATAATTCTTGGAGAGTATGGCGTTGGTACACTGTGAAACTAAGCTGTTCTTTGTCCATTAAATTGGCAACTAAGAAGGGACAAAATGCAGCGAAACGAAGCTCTTCAAGACGAAAACAACCTGCAGCGAGGCAAATCGTGAGTGTTTCCCAATGTTTGGTGAGCTTGGGCACAATGAATCTGAAGGAAAAACGGGGTCAGCATGAGAAAGCATGGAAGCTATGGTGAGATCAATATGAAAAAATATGCCATGGATGTTGGTGAGTCTGGCAGATAATCTCTACTTGTTCCTGTTAGTAGGAGGCGGAAAACTCCAGAAGTTAATTTAAATACTGCTGGAAAACCTATGAATTATGAGTTGCACATTGAGAAGCTAAATCAGCACTTGGAGGCACACTGACAAAACACCTTGAAATTGACACGCCCCAGACCTACCCTTCAGGAACTTTGAAACGAAGTCCAGACAACAAGATTTGCATTGTGAGTTCCCAATCAACATAGAAAATGCTATCATGTTGGTAGTTGTCAAAACAAGGAATGGTGAGCTCCAAAACGAATTAATCCAAAAGAACAGGGACCAGAAGATGGTGCGTGAAATGCAAAATCATTTTAAAAAGCTAAACACGAAGAGTGGTGAGTCTGTGAAGATGAATAACTGAATGCAAAGAATAGCAATGAAGGGAACAAGATCTCAAGGCCAGAACAATACAGCATGCAGAGCAGCACATCCGACAAAGGCAAATCCATTCAAAGGGAGGCATTTGCCTGGCTAGAGGAAGGAATTGCCTTAGATATGGAGCAATTAATCACTTTGCCCGCGTATGTCCAGGCAGAAAGTCTAGCCTAGCCTGAATTGGGGGCAGGAGCTAAACAAGAGCCATTCAGCAGAGGACAACAAGGCCAATTCAATTCAATTCCATTCAATTTTTATTCACACGTATTCAAAATACAATTATATATTTTTTATGGTGAGAAAATAAACATGTAGGGCATTGTATTTATTTTAAATAAGTGGTTTTACCTTCTAGGGAAGAAGTGCGTAGTGGCCAAAGGAGCAAGGCTTTCATGTTGGCCACTATCTCTGTGCAGTTACAAAAAAAGATAGGGGGAAGTGGAATTTATAAAACTGATTGTAGAGCTCTGCGAATTAAATTAGGCTTAGGAGAGGAACATACATCAGTAAAGGAAAAAAGTGTTGACAGCAAATACATACGTTATCAAAGGTAACTCCCATATTTACAAGTGGTGCAGTAACTGAGCTAAGGAATTATAGGCCTATAGCAGTTATTTCTCCATTTAGTAATTAAAAGTTCTGGAAAGATTAGTATATCAGCAACTTGTGTCCTTCTTAGAAAAACAATGTCTGCTTTTTAACTTCCAATTTGGCTTCTGAAAAGGATATTCAACTGAATATGCCATTCTGGAACTCTTGAAAACTTAAAATCAGCAATTGACGATGAAAAAATATCATGCGCTACCTTTTTAGATTTTTCAAAGGCATTCGATACAATCAATCAACAAAGAAGAGGTTTATCTATACCAAGTAACAGCGTAAATGGCCGTATTTATACTAGAAGACGTCTAAGATGACTTATATAAATATGGGAATTAAGGCAGACGGCTTAAACGTCAGTCGACTAAGACGTCTAAAGTTAAGTGCGTCTGAAGGCTTATTTTGGCTCCTCTCCAGCCTTGGTTTCTTGCTCAGGATTACACCCGCTAAGGCCATAGCCTCCGCAAGCTCAACATCTTCATTCATCTGCTCAAACATCTGTCTGCTCGACCTCTTCCGATTCCTAATAAACATCTGTAAATTCATATCTTCTTCTTCTCGTCATCGCTGCAATAGACTTCACAATGTGTAGTGAAGGCTTATTGCGTTGATCAGTTGAAACTATACAAACACAACATACTTCATATTTGCACTTTATTTGCACACGTTTTCGTTTCGCGCTAATAGTTCCCGCTCGGTCCCAGTCTTTTTGGTGAGTAGAACCCAGTCTCTTTTTGAGAAAATCAGCCATTTTTGCATTTTGCGGTGCAAATTAAGTGCGTCCCGTATTTATACTACTCCCACTGAACGACAAGTTAAGTGCATCCCGTATTTATACTAGATGCAGTTAACGGGCAGACGTCTTAGACGTCTGCACGTCTTAGATGTCTGTAGTATAAATACGGCCAATTGCAAAACCCCATGGTGACAGTGGAAATAAACACTATTGCTGTCACACTACACCTGGACACACAAACAGGTGTTACTAACATCACTGAGAAACACTTTGATAGCCTTAAAGGAACAAGCCACCTGCAGCAAAAGAAGCAGTCATCATAGGTTATCTGGGGGGATGGCCGAGGACCAGCTTAAGCTGTTTCACTGCCACCATCTGCTAAAACCAAAGGAGCATTGAGGAGATCATATTCATAGTCAAGGACTCCTTAGTTAGGCAGCCGAGAACATGGACCTTGTGGGGTGCCACATCGAGCAGACAACAAAAGCGTCGCATTTGGCATCGGTAGTGGAACAAGAAGCCACAAAGGACTTGGCTGAAGAGTATGACAATGTCTTTACAAACATTGGGGAACTTAAAGTGATGATTGCGAGGTTGGTGGAGTCACGGACTGACCTGTTACAGAATGAAGAGCCAGATCAACCAACTATAAGGGACATTCTTTGGCAAAGTCTTCTCCAGTGATGGAATATCACCGGATCAAAACAAAGTGAAAGCATTACATGCAACAGGCCCACCCCAGTCACAAGCGCATGAGTGATCATTCTTGCACTTTGCTGGAGCTAATGCTGACTTGAAGATGACGAGGTATTTGAGAAAGTTATCCAAGCAGTAGTACAGGTTGCATTGCACATACAGTCTCATGGAAAGACCTGCTAGAAGAAACAGTTCGGGACCTAGGCCTGACGGAGCTGAAAAGTGCAATAGTCAGAGGGTACTTCACATTGGCAGAAAGGAAAACCTCAGGCCACAGTTTGGCCAGTCTTCATGAAGTTAGCAGCAGGTGGTGGATTGGTAGTGTGAAAGGCCTGCATAGTGGTACCCAGGGCATTTTGAGGCAAGGTAGTCCGACTAGCCCATGAGGGACATCAGGGGTTACAAAGACAAAGGCGTGTCTCAGAATCAGAGTATTGCTTCCAGATTTGGACACCAACAACAAGTGGTAATCAACTTATGAGTGTGAACAACTGCTAATGTTGCCTCTACCAAGTGAGCCCTGGAAAGAAGTTGCCATAGGTTTCTGGGGCCCTACTAGTGCAGGAGAATACCTCCTATTGGTCACATGCAGGCAGTCATGCTGGGCGGAAATATAGTTTGTTATTTTATCATCACTTGAAATACCAATGATCACGGGTAGGAACAATGGGTCTCCAGTCAGTGGACAAGAGTTTTTTAAAAACTTCAGCAAGTACCTTGGCTTCAAGCACGAATGTAAGCCACTGAGAAACCCTCATGTCAATGCAGAAGAAGAGCAGTTTATGAGAGTGCTAAAAAAGCTCTACCACAAATGCGGACTGACCTTTTAAAATTTGAGGCAATGTACAAAGTTTCCTACCCTGCTTTAGAGTGACCCCACACTGCATCATGAAACCAGTGCCGGCCAAGCTGATGTTCCCTGGTAGCAAGTTCCACACAAGGTTGCCTGGTAGAGATCAACCCTAAAAAATGGATTTTGAGGAGGTTTTTAGCATGATTTGGAGAAGAAGATGAAAATGAGAATGTTGTGAAAAAGATTGTGAAATCATCAGACATCCAGGTCGGAGTTGGCCAGATCTGAATACAGCAGCAAAGCCACACCTCCATTTGACGGCAAGCTGCTAGGAGTGCAGTACTTGAAAGGAGTGCAAATAGTAGCCAAAAGGAAGCAGCCCATCACTACTGCACATTTTTTATGGAGGTACTTGACCAGACCTCTGAGAAAGCAGGCAGGTGGAAGCCAGGGCCAGAGACCAGTAGTCAAGAACCATTCGAGCCCACTCCCGATCATCTGGCATCACCATAGATGGAGAATCATCCCCATGAATTGCGGTCACCAGAGACTGAAGACTTGAACCGTCCCTTTCGCCAATGGTTCAGTGCAACCACCTCGGCAACGTCCTTCACAGCAAAGCGCCAGTCACAGTAAATGGCCTCAAAAGAGTATGGGTGAATACCTCTTAAACAAGTATTCAGACTATTTGTTATCTGACAAGATCCTGTGGATGAACAGTTGTCACCGAACTTTCGTTTTATTATTAGTTTGCTTGAACTGAGAACTGAACATGTGTTAGTAGTCAGCTAAGAGTTCCCATTTATTTTAATGCATGGGGGAATGTAGTTTCCTAACTGACTGAGACTGGCCACTAGCAGGCATGCTATGATCACTGGGACAGTGTTAGGCTAGGTTAGCGTACTAATGGTTGGAGAGTTCGTATGTTGTGAAACTAACCTGCTGTTGATCAATTAAAATAGTTATTGCTGCTACCTGCTTAGTATTCACTTCTTGTTAGAGACAACTTGGTCATGAAAAGAGCTGTTTTTCTATGGAATTCAATTTGTACAAAAACACTGAACATTTGCAATGACTAAAAATAATTTCAATTACTTCGTCACCAAGGTGGCTAAATTCATTATTATTAGCAAGACTGTAAAGAAATCCTTGAGAAAAACCAACCAACAAACAAAAGGAATCTCAAGTTATGTCCAATATACATGATGTTTACATGATGAGATTTGACTGAATATGTACAAATATGTATTTGTTTACCAAGTGACAATATTTCTTATTTGCTTTTTTCCCCTGTTTGTTTGTCATTTAGCCATTGTGGACGTTAGATCCCAAGAGTATAACCAATGAAGACCATGAGGTATGCATACGATGTAGAAAACTTATTTATAGATCACGTAACGTTGTGTGGTTTATTTCTATTTGTTAAATAGCAATAACTCTATCATTATAAATAACAAAAGTTAAATTAAACACAGATAAAGGTTCTATGAAGTAAAACCAAAGTAATCTTTATTGACTTCACTTTGATTAATTACAAGAAGTAGTAGTTACTTTAACTATTTGCTCATCCAAGACTCCAATATCAGTTGTAATGGATATCATAAGTAACACTTTTCATTTGCGTAGACAGTAAAATTCTTCTAATACAGCAGTTGTTTTTCTGAAATTACAGCCGTTTACCAACCTTCCGTTAGTTCTGAAAAGAAAGAATCATTTGTAATGTTCGAGTGGGCTGTTGTATTAAAAATGTAGACTGGGTGCTGGCTGAAGCTAACCCACCATCAAAGACAAAAGTACAGTGACAAGCAAAGGACATTAATGGCAACACCTTACAGACTCCTCTAAAGAGTTCTATTCGGCAAGTCCTTGATAAAAAGTGCGTCATTTTCCATAGTTCCTTTGTACTCTGGGAAAACGAAGATTGTTCATGTCTCTTGTGTTATATGAATGGACGTTAAAATTTCGTAAAAGATTCAAACCAAAATCAATCAGTCATTAACATATTCATAAATACGAATATAACAATGTCTGCGTTTTGCGAGGGTTTGCCAGCCAAGAGCTTCAACAGCTTGCGTCGAAGAGGAGAAGCTGGGCAGTTTGAGGATGATCTCAGCCTTATTTTGCAGTACAGTAAAAACCGCCATAAAATAACACGTATTTGGGGGGTTCAGGCTGATTTTATTCTTATATATCGAGTGTTTTCTTCAAAATCAGCCTGAAAATGCTCTTAAGGTGTTCTTAAAATTGTTTCTAAAAATTAAATATGGTACTACATAGACTACCAACAGATGAAATCAATGTGCAAGCACAACATTTTAATTAATTAATTAATTAATTAATTAATGGATGGAACTAGCCTTCACGGCATTAATCAAGGCAATAATATTACATTGGGGGAGAGGTAGCAGTTCTGGTGATAAAGAACTCGAAACTCAGCAAAAGTCAAGCAAATTAAAAATACACCAGCGCCCCCTCCCTCTTTCCATGTAATTATTGACTGGTCCCCAATCCTACAAGCAAACAGAAAGCAAAATGTCAGCATCCAGTTTCTTAAATTCCCAGTCCAATTATCCGATCCCTTTAAATCTGATAATTTTCCAAACCTTGCGGTGAGATCTATACATCATCAGAGCCATCTGCTGTCAGCAAACAGCCAGTTTTCCCAAATAATCCCTTAAAAAAGGTCTGATCATCACTTAACTCACTCCACAACTCCCCAGTCCATTGGGTCATCGGGATCCTTCTATCCTTTGCTGAAAGTCTATCCTGCCATTTATCGAGATTGGTCTCCTCTACCAGCCATGTTTCCAGTGCTGCACCGATTTTAACTTTCGTCATCCGACCACATCCTGCATCAATGGGCTGGATTTTGTCAGTGTGGTGTTCAGGCAGCATGTAAACTGTAGCGTTGATCTGATTTCTGCCTCTTTCATGCAATTGTTGACTTTGTTGGAAGTCGACGTTGTCTACAAATAGAACTTTTTCTTCTTTGTCATTCCCAATTCCTGGAATAAGTGTGCCCTGGACCCACTGCATGTTGACTTCTTCATCCATCCAGGCATTTTGCTGGAAATACATGTCAACCCTATCATACTTTTCTTTGTCCTCAGTGGCCACACGCCCTTTTCCTCCGAAGATAAGAGCTGGCTTCACATTTTGTTCCCTATCAGCCCTAATACAAAGTTGTAGGGTAGACTGTCGTTTATCTAAACCAGATGATGGTTGTGACACCCACACTTGCTTAGCACCTAATCTGTCGTAGGTTTTATCTTGCTCATTTACAAATGGGGGAGGAACCTGGTCGACATTGTATCTATTTTTAGGCATCCATCTTCCATACTTGAGGTCAACTGTAGAGGACTTGTTTCTTCTCCTTTGCGTTTTCAAGGCTTTCCTCAAATCCCTGTGGGATTTCTGGATCGTATCCCGGCCATCATCTACACAGACTTTTTTCTTGAACATCAACTTTATAAGGTGTTTAAAAAAAAATTGTTTACAATTTCTTTGCGCCGCAGGTAGCAAAGCTAATCTAGGCGGGCCAGGATGACAAAAAGAAAAAAAGACTTTCACTGCTAAGTAAGAAGGCAGACTGAGCTATAATATCAAAGATACAAGAACAAGGAAAGGGTTTGGGAGGACTAAAATAATGAAGAACTTTTCTGAGCTTCTTTAAAGGCAACACAGGAGAAAAGACAAGGAAAAAATTAAATAGGGTGGGAAGGAAAGGAATGACAAAACGGTAGTATACAACTATGTCAGTTGTGATGTGACTTTTGTTACTAGAGATTCAAAATCGTCATACAAGTCTTCAAATTCTAGGATGTTAAATAGTGCAATTTTGATTTTCTTTTTAAATAGCAATTTCGGTAATACCTGGAGCTTTGTTGGTATCTCATTCCACAGCTTCACACCGGCTCTAGAGAAAGATTGTCTTTTTATCTCCAGCCTTGATCTTTGTATATAACAATTGTCAGATGCAGAAGATCGTGTATTATAGGAATGTACTTTCTTTGCCGGGAAAAATAAATCTTTGAGGTTTGGAGGGACACAATCGTTATTAACGTCTTACATCATTTCAGCCAGCAGTTTATAATATAGACCGGATTATACTCTAAGTTAGAGGATGTCTGATGCAGAGGTATGATTTTCATGTTTAGGAAAAATGGAATTGGGTGGTCACGTCTATCAGCAAAATGCATAAAACGTAGGGCACGCTTTTGTAGAATTAAAAGTTTACTTCATTGGGTTTCGCTTGCTCGCCCCCACGCAACTAGTCTATAACGCAAATAGGGTGCAATAAGGGAATTACAGTAAAAACCCGCGTGTAAGAACCTAGAAAATTAAGAACCTCCTGGCAGAAATTTGCTACTTTAATACCCCAAAATATAAGAACCTGTTTAGCCAAAAAAAATTCCAACAGGTTCTTATATGCGGGGTTAAACTATTTTATTTATAAAATTTTACCAAAAAGGTTGTCTTTAGAGATCAAAAAATTGCACAGTGAAACTAAAAATGCACAATGTATGTTAAATGTGAACTGTTGTTATAAAACAATTCGGTTACAATTGATTATAAGCATTTATTCTATAAAATACTGTAACAGTTTATAATGAAGAACAAACCATATATTATACTACAGTATTTTCTACTCCGTAAAAATTAAGAACCTAATTAAGAACCTACTTAGCCTAAAATGCCAGTAAGTACCCCAAAATATAAGAACCTGTTTTGCTAAACTCTAAAAAGGTAGGTTCTTACACGCGGGTTTTTACTGTATTAATGCTAGTGAGGGTATGAAAAGGAACGAAATGCCTAAGTCTTGACAACAGACCATTGGTTTCACTGATTTTCAGAGCAATGGCATCAATATGAAATTTCCATGGCAACCTATAGTCAATGAGGACACCGAGATATTTAATGTATTCTCTACATTCCCGATATACATAGTTAATTTTTAGGGTATCATTGATATATATTTTGGGAATGAATGGGAGTCTTTTCTGGTACGGGCGAAAGTTCACAAAGATTTTGTTAGGTTGAGGGTTAATTTATTCGATATTAGCCATTGATATATTTTGTTCAGCTCAATATCCATGGTATTTTAAGGGATTTAAGGTTTTTGCTATATGAGAGTATATTAGGATCGTCTGCAAATAAATAAAAGCTATTTTTTTTTTAGCAATAGCATTAATGTATAAAAGAAAGAACAAAGGCCTGAGGAACCCCACAAGTTATTCTAGACTTTTTTGATGACATTTGTCCGACAAAAGTCACCTGTGTTCTTTCTCGTAGATAGGACCCAAACCAATCATTAATTATTTCACAAAAACCGTAAAAATCTAGTTTTTGTAGCAAAATGTTATGGTCCACCGTATCGAATGCTTTTATTAAGTCTATAAAAACACCACACGAAAACTCCCCTTTATCCATATTTGACTGAATTGCATTAACTATGTCAAGAATCGCGGTCTCCGTAGAATGGCCGTGTCTAAACCCATACTGGGATGAAAAAAGAATATTATTTTAATCAATAAAGGATTTCATTCTTTTATACACGAGTTTTTCAAAAATTCTATTGAAGAACGATAACAGAGAAATTGGTCTGTAATTCTTAGGGTCTGTTTCGTCGTCGGATTTGAAGATCGGAATTACTTTCGCCACTTTTAGTTTAGGTGGGTTATTGCCAGAGTCAACTGATTTATTAAAAATCTGTGCAATAATAGCACTCATGATATCGGATGTGGATTTGAGTATGCTGACTGGGCATGAATAGAATCCATATGATTTGTTGCAGGGCATAGAGAGAATTTCAAGTTTAACTTCATTTGATGTCATAGCCTAAAATAATCAAAGGCTCCTGTGAGCCAACTCGTGAATGCAGATGACACATCACTAATTGAAATTTTAAATACGGCTACGGAAACTTCATTGAAAGCTAAAAGAAATTATATTATTGCCCGATTATGTAACGAGAAATAACCATTCTTGTACTATAAAAATGATTGTCAAATTATTCTCTACAGATTGAATAAGATTATTCTGATGCGCCGATTAAAAACATTTCACATATTTTTTTATTACTTGGGCGGAGCGCCAAGTTATAAAATAGGATTTTTTCGTATACGCCAAAACGCAGTGATCTACTGCGCGTGCGCTACATGTTGGCCGAGTCTGCGAGTCTGCATGTATTCATCATAAGCCGCCATTACGGGACAAAAAACAAGGACGTAAAATTAACACAACGAATATCGTATTCTTAAGAGAAAACAGCTAGTATGTGTGTTGTCTGCTAACTCCTTCCATTGAACAAAACTAAGGGGCAACTTTCCTTTCAGGACGGATATTTTCCAAAAGTTCGACTGCAATTAACCTCAGACGCTCTTTTGGCTCTTCTCGATATATCCCCATTCGGTGTCAAACGTAATCGACAAGATCAGGCCGTAACCACTGAATTTACATACAGCCGAGCAGAACATTTGATTTCTCTGGCCGCAATATAAAAAAGAAAACGTTCAATTAACTTTAAAGATTCAAGACCATTCCGTGGGTGAAAGGCTTAGGGTAAAGTAGGAAACTAAAACTAAAGCTTCGAAAATAAATTTCATTCGGGGTCCAGTGTGAGCGATAAGATCTATTCACCAGAACAAATGTAAACACTGAAAGTTTGCAAATGCAAAGTGACAATCAACGCTTGACGAATTAATTTCTTTATTTACGTTCACTTGGATAAAACCAAAATGTGATCCCCACGGGAAAACAGGGAAAAAGGTGAACGCACGGGCACGCCAAATTGACACTCTAAACGTAGAATCAGAAAAAAAAATCTTTCCTTCGAAGTCGAGTGTTAGCGATAAGATCGATTCATTGGAACAAACGTAAACGCCGAAAATTTGCATATTCATACCAACAACAACTGAGTACCGCAACGCTAAACGCATTTTTATTTTTACGTTGGATAAAGCCAAAATAGCAACTTTAGCACATGGGCTTTAGCAAAACTGAAAGCCCCTTCCGATGTTACAAAACGTTGAAAGAAACCGTCGTTTGGATGCAGAAAGGAATTGCCACGCTGAAAACACCGGGAAGAAATCGGTCACGTGCTAGGCAACCAAAATCATTCACGTGTATCAAGTTTCATCCGGCGAAGCGGCATTCAGAAAGAAAATATTTTCGGCGGTTCTAGGAAGGAAAACTGGACGGTTTCTGCTTGTTATTCAATCGCCACGGGAGCTGCAGTGTCTTTCCACTTTATAAAACCCAGCTTCTTTCATTTAAAGCCCTTTTAAATCCTGGAAACACTCTCTTTTGTGTCATGATATTTTGTCCATTGGCAATCACGCAAAACCACTAAAAGAATGAACGTACACTTCGACCTTTGCGTTTCCTTCCAGTGCGAGTGAAGTTTATTTTCGTTTTTGCGTGTTTAATAAACAAATAACTGTAGACATAATTTGAAATAGTTCATTCTTTGGTCACTCACAGAGCGCTTTGATTTTGTCATTAAAGTTCTGTCCTATTCCAGTGATCATGAAATAGATTCGTTGAGTTAACTTTCTGTAAATCAGTCCTGATTGATGTTCTGTGAGGTTTGTGTTATCCGCACGCGTCCCATATGGCACGCATGTCTTTTCGCACGCGTGTCATATTGCACGTTCTGCGTGACATTTTGCGATCGTGCGCTGTTACCAGTGAAAAAGCTGGAACATCTCTCATAGAAAGTCCAGAAAAAAAGGGTATCAGGGTGGAAAGGTATTCGCACAAATACCCCTCTGTCGCCAAAATTCATCATTACCACTGGAACTGCAAATACTCCTTTGTCGCCAAAATCCATCATTATCTTAGGTGCACCTCATGGTTACAAAATCCGACGTGTTTAGTATTAAAGAGAGTAATGTGTTATTTTGTTTGCGTGACATTTTCGGTCGAACTACATCACGTTTATCGCAAATATGATGCCATAGACTCTCAGCAAATCTTTTATCGGTGAGGGTAGAAGACGGAATGAGTTTGTGGAATGGAATGTGGAAAGACGTGCGGAATGGCATAATTATGCAAAATAAGAATTGCGGAATGACATAATTATGCGAGATACGATTTATGCATAATGACTCACAGAAATACATTTAACTGAAAAAGCGCACCTTTTTTTGGGCGCCAATTTGCAAATACAGCCTTTTTGTAACCATTCAACCGAAGAATGCATCACAAAAACCCAAACGATGGTATCTTCGAATTCAAACTTTTTTCCTTCGATTCTCATCGCATAGCCGTTGATGCAACATAGCAGCTCGTGGACTTTTATCGTTCGCGAGTGAACACAAGATTTGTAATACATTTGCATTAAAGAGGTTTGTTTATTTACGTAACCTGGTTTCCATTCCACACGAGTCGTCCGCCATTACGGGAGATGTATACAACTCAATCGAAGGCTGGTTAAACTTGACATGTTTCAAGCTTTCACAGCGCCTCGCAGGAAAAAGACGTGAGTAAAGAACCGCCTCTGTTTATTTTTGAAACGATTTATGTCACTTGTCGAGGATTTATCTGGTTATGACGAATGTGTTGTGAAAACTGATACAAAACTGAATGCAAGGCTGGCACTACGGCAAAGGGCAGATTTATTAGTGGCTAATATTTCGACTAATAATGTGTTGTGGTTCGGTCATGCTCATTTCCGTTGTTTTACGTTTTATATTAATCAATTTATCATACACAGCCAAACACACACACACGCAAATAAATAAATAAATAAAAACGAAAATAAAAATTTAACCGCAATCTATACCGCAGAACTCTTTCCCCGTATTTTGACGTGTAGATTTCGGTTTTTTATTTTCGAAGGAAGGATCTTGATGAAACAAATAAAATTTTCAACTCCAATATTTTATCAGAAACAATATCTAAACAATTCGGGAAATATTTCCGCACAGCCCCATACATTATTTATCCATGCACAACTGTCACACTAACACGACGAGCGTGAGAACAGAGTGTGTGCCAAATGTATAGATAATTATGCATGGGGCTGTGCAGATATCTTGAAGCAACTCGTACTAAAAATACTGTAAGAGACTAATGTCACTTGAAGCCTACTTTCTTGTATTGTACTGGTTATCCAAAACCATAAAATCTCGGAGAGGAAACATGAAATTCAGACCACTTTGGAGAAGAGAGGGGTAGGGGGAGGGGAACTGCAATAACTGTTGCAACGTGTTGAAATAACACCCATGCCCATTTTTAACCATGAATAGTGCATGTCCCTCTGACTTATAAGTGATGGAATCACCTTCAGCGTGTATACTTTACAGTTAGAAGAACTTGCAAATAAATCATACTGATAACATCCCAAAATATTCCTAAGATAGAGAAAGCTTCTTCACCACTGTAACAACTATCATCCATCACAATGGCTGAACAATCCAGTCACATTGTATTTTATTTTCAAAGTATAAAACGTGTTACCCCAAACATTGTTTATTCTGATCTTTGAAGTGGGTATCTAAGTAGGTGTTTCAACATTATGCTAGCTTATAGTGGGGCAAAGCCTTAAAGAATATGTTAGTATTATATACTGGTTTTTTGGCTTTTTTTTCTTCTTATTTTACTGACCATTTTGTCTGATACTTGAACTGTCTCAGACAAATAAAAACTAAAATCGATCAGTTTTTAGAATTTGCTTTTAAATTTTGGCCTAATTAGATGATAATGCATCTTTGTTGTATACTGGCAAGGTTCCACATTAAATCATTTTTTTTTTTTTGACATTTTACAAACTGTAAGCAAGAACATTACAACATCGCTTTGAAAACGATAAGTTTGTTGAGTTGTTTTCAAATTACATTACATAACTAAGGGACCGATCGTTTATTACGTCCTAGGGGGGGGGGGGGGGGTGGTTTTCTAAAAAATCGAGTGTATGAAAACTTTATCCCCCAAAAAATCTCTCAAACAAAAGTTTTACCCCCCACTGCAATGACAGTTTGAAAATTTTACCCCCCCCCCCCCCCTAAGGTTGGCCTGGCGGTTGAATTGTTGAGAAATTCCTGGGGCCTGTTTCTCGAAAGCCCGGTAACTTACTGGGCCCGTTTTTCGCCGATTACAGAACAATTACAGACATGGTACTTGGCCAATGTTTTCATAGAATAACATGATTTTAAAATTTAGTTTTCAAAGCTGACAAAAATTGACTTCTGTTAAGAAACATTTGTCACCAAAATTACTTATCGGGCCCGGCAAGTTACCGGGTCTTTCGAGAAACGGGCCCCTGGTGACAACGCTTGGTTACATGCGGAAGTCGCTAGCTCTCTGAATCTGAACAGGCAAGAGAAACAATCAGAAGTTAGGCGAAATTCAAGTAAGGGAACATACCTTAGAATGATGTTTTGTTATTGCTGGAGTCTATTCTTCACGGTCGTCAAAAGAAGGTACACAGAAGGTTAAAGCAGCTCGGGGTTTGAGAGCAGTACAGGAGCATTTGATGTATGGATGTGGATCAAGGATGTGGATAATTATATAGATTTTGAAGAAGCCTACCATCTCTATTCGTCTTTTGTTCAATTTTTTTGCCCAGAGAAACAAGCCTTCAGAGATAAACTGCTTGATGAAATACACGGTTTGCCTGTCTATGTCATTACTCAACCTATTACGTGCAAGAGCTTTGTGGCTCTGAAGAATAGTAGCGATATGGAGAAGTATCTAGTCGATTTTACCAACTCTAGGATTGATGAGAAGAATGATTGCGAAATACATTTAGTTGGTATCCTTAAAATTTTACCCCCCTCACTTTTCGTACAAGGTACAAAATTACCCCCCCCCCCCCATCCCCCAAAAAGAGCTCGTTCAACCCCCTAGGACGTAATAAACGATCGGTCCCTAATTATGTAATGAACAACTCATTTTTTTGCGTGAAAACAGCCTTGTTTATATTATGCTTAACTATCTTCAAACTTTATGTTAAATGAAGATACTATTTGTAGAGTTTTCATATTACAAGCGTTATATATGTGGACATGGAAACTGCTATGACAGCTAGAATTACCAGCTGAAGTTATGGTGGATATAGTTTTGGTTGTCATAAGAGAGGATCAAGTATATGTGTGGGGTTAATCCTCTAATGGTCTTACATGACTTATTGGAATGATGACGATTCCCCTTGGTTTATTTTTAGGTCAGTCATCAAGAATCATAAAAATTAATTTTTAAAAAAATTATGTGTACGTAAACAAAAAACAAAAAAACTCTGGTTGTATGGTTGACCTAAAAAAAAGTCATAAATAGTGAACAGCTGGGTATGTATCGGAACATGTATGGAGAATTCATACTTTTGATCCTCTCTTGCTTGTTGTTGTTGTTGTTGCCAAACGTTAACTCCATGTGAACAGTTAGTTATTATTGCTCTACACCCCAAGGGGAAATGGGAGGTCAATTTTAGGGCGATGTAAAAATGCTTGTCCCTGACAGGGGTTGAAAATGTGCAGTTTTGTACCATTGCGGTGGAAATCTGAATCTCTGCTTTCAAAACCTCAAAGGAAAGCTTTTCTGTTCTGTGTAATGAGGAAACTGCTTGATTATTTCAATATTTTGTTTTGGTAACCCTTAAGGAAACTACATTGGGGCCACACCTATGCCAAGAGAGTCTGGTACAATTTAGAACATTCTGTTCAACATTTTTGACGGCTTGACCCTTCAGTTTTATGTAAGATTCCCCCCCCCCCTCCCCTGGGGTGTAAGTGTGGTTAGATTACATGTTTGTAGAGCTACTTGAGTTACTGTTGTTGAGCTACTGAGCAATCCAACCATTTATGGGTTTACCTGTCCTCTGCGAGACCTGTGATACTCACCAATCAGATAAAACAAGGAAAACCAAAAAAGTCAACAATAGGTTGAGTCTAGGAAAACTTCACAGGCTCTTGTAATGAGGCACAGACCATAATACCGTAAAATTCCGGTTACGGGTGGGGATACGTAAAAAGGAAATGTCAACGGCTTTTTTAGGGGCAAGGGGGGAAGGGGTGTTACGTGTTTATATGAAGATCAAAGATGGGACTATAAGTGGAAAAGTGGTAGGGGTTTATCACGGAATAAAATTTTCGTTTACAAATAGATGGCCCAAAAATCGAGGCGATTTATTAGCAGGGGAGGGGGACTTAAAACCGGGATTTCATGGTATGGGATAACCAGTACAATGCAAGCTTATATCGATTTTTTAAAATTAAAAAAAAAAAGGAAAAAGAAAAGAAAGTAGATAAGAATTACGGTATGGTATTAATTACCGAGGCTTCAAGTGACATTAGTCTCTTACAGTATTTTTCGTACGAGTTGCGTCAAGATATCTGCACAGCCCCATGCATAATTAGCTATACATTTGGCACACACTCTGTTTTCACGCTCGTCGTTTTTGGAAGTGGGTTAGTGTGACAGTTGTGCATAGATAAATAATGTATGGGGCTGTGCGGAAATCTTTCCCGAATTGCTTAGATATAGTTTCTTATAAAATGTTGGAGTTGAAAATTTGTTACATCAAGATCCTTCCTTCGAAAATAAAAAACCGAAATCTACACGTCAAAATACGGGGAAAGAGTTCTGCGGTGTAGATTGCGGTTAAATTTTTATTTTCGTTTTCATTTATTTATTTATTTTTTGCGTGTGTGTGTGTGTGTTTGGCTGTGTATGATAAATTGATTAATATAAAACGTAAAACAACGGAAATGAGCATGACCGAACCACAACACATTCGTTATAACCAGATAAATCCTCGACAAGTGACATAAATCGTTTCAAAAATAAACAGAGGCGGTTCTTTACTCACGTCTTTTTCCTGCGAGGCGCTGTGAAAGCTTGAAACATGTCAAGTTTAACCAGCCTTCGATTGAGTTGTATACATCTCCCGTAATGGCGGACGACTCGTGTGGAATGGAAACCAGGTTACGTAAATAAACAAACCTCTTTAATGCAAATGTATTACAAATCTTGTGTTCACTCGCGAACGATAAAAGTCCACGAGCTGCTATATTGCATCAACGGCTATGCGATGAGAATCGAAGGAAAAAAGTTTGAAATCGAAGATACCATTGTTTGGGTTTTTGTGATGCATTCTTCGGTTGAAATGGTTACAAAAAGGCTGTATTTGTAAATTGGCGCCCAAAAAAAGGTGCACTTTTTCAGTTAAATGTATTTCTGTGAGTCATTATCGCATAATTATGTCATTCCGCAATTCTTATTTTGCATAATTATGCCATTCCGCACGTCTTTCCACATTCCATTCCGCAAACTCATTCCGCCTTTTACCCTCACCGATCTTTTATCGTTCACCTGTCACCAAAGACTGAACTAACGTGCATGCTCAGATACTCCTAATACAACGGCGCCCAAGTAAACGCTCCCACAGCGTCTTGTTATTTAAAGTTCATAGAAGCACGCCATGTGCAGCTACGTCATGCAAATTCGTGTCTGATAGACCGGGACTAGTGGATTTTGCGATCGGGCTAGTGGATTCTGACCATCACTTGCCCGAAGGGCAAGTGAAGTTTTTTTGATAATTAAAATTACAAAATTACTGTAAAGCATACCTTTTGTTAACTTCCAGGTAGATTTGTGTGAACCGAAAGCTGTTTTTCAAGCTGATCTCACAAAGGGAAATCTGTTGAACAAAGTATCGCATTAGATTTCATGCCCGACATAAATGCGTGAAAATTTTTCCTTTGGAGTTCAGTCCACGCAATCTTCAAGTATAAATAATGAAATATGACTCTTGCTAAATAAGAATTATTCATCGACCGCGTCCTTTTGCTTTCCCATACATTACCAGTTGTAAATTGCGAAAATGAAACATTTTTTCCCCTTTGAAGCCTTTATGAAAGCTGACAAGATCTAAAAGTTTTCATTTCACCAGACATTTGCATAATTTTGTTTTCGACGTCACTGATGCGTGACATGGGACTTTCCGCTTTCGCGTGAAAACTGACAGCCATCCTTTTTTTTTTTTTTAGCAAACTAATCTACTTGATGTAATACTTTTGTATGAGAAGCAAAAATATCATAATGATGAAAGATGTCGAGTTTTCATGTATGCAAAAAGTTATGATTAGCAGTGAACTTTTCAGTTAATAAAAGTGCTTCTTTTAGCTGAAGACATTTTCTGGCGGGAAATTATTTTTTGGCGGCAAAATTTCAAGTTGCGCAACGCAATATCACGCATTCTTTCTGACTAAAACTATTCAGTTAGTTCAATTGCGAAGGGAGGATAGGTTAAAAAGTCGGTGAGGCTTACAATAAATAAGGCCACTTGTGCTAAACATACATCAACCTATGCCACATAAAAGCTCTACAAAGCGTCTTGTTTATTCAAAGTCCATGCCGACAATTTTAAATTAAATTATTTTTTAATTAAACTATTTTTAAATTAAATTATTTTTAGATTCTTAAAAGACACCGCACTATGTGGAAAAAACAAAAAACCTATAACTTTGCTCAGATTCAACGAAAAATCTCCATTCTTACACTAAAATGATTGTCAAATTATTCTCTACAGATTGAATAAGATAATTCTGATGCGTCGTGAAAAAAATTTCCTCTGGTTTTTTTTTTTTCACTTATTGAGTTTACGACCCCTGACTTTCTGAAAAACTGAAAAAACTCGTCACTTTGCTCAGATTTAACGAAAAATCTCCATTCTTGCACGAAATGATCGTCAAATTATCCTCTACAGTTTGAATAAGAATATCCTGATGCGCCTTGAACAAAAAAGTTTATGCGTGTTTTTTCCACTAATTGAATTTGAAACTCATTCACTGCGCATGCCTGAAAGTTAACGACAGAACCAACCAACCAAACAAGTGAAAAGTCAGCCATCGCTATAACTCGTCCATTGCGCATGCGCGCATTCACGAGTTAAAAACGATGACACAGGTGATTTAATTGTTCTTGTCAAGGAATTCCATGAAGTACTTTTCCGGCGTCGGGAGCTCTTTTGCTAAGTTTTGCCGGATATTCGCAAAATGCTCATTCATAATATTAGAAATACGCGATTTTATGTTGGTAATACTATTACAATTTGGCTGTTTTAATACGTTAATAGTCACTGACTGTTTCTTTTTGCGATTTAACAGATCATTTATTCCCTCCCAGGTTCTTTTCGTGTTAGTCAGATTGCCATTTAAAAATTTAGAGAAATACTGCTTTTTGCTTAGTCGCGTTAAAAGGGATATTTTGTTGCGATAATCTTTATATTTGGCGTCATCGCCGCTCATGTACAATTTGTTTTTCATTTTGATTGATGTGCGAATTCCCTTTGTTATCCAAGGCTTGGATAATTGTTTTTTCCTTCTGTTGGACAATGTCTTGAAGGGTGCATGCTTGTTAAAGATCTTATTATATTTATTATAAAATGAGGAAACTGGTCTATCGACATCTGTATTACCTTTTTCAACATAGTCATTCCAATTTTCTTGAGATAAATCTGCTATGAAGGAGCCAATAGAAAAGTTGGAAAAGTCGCGGACTTTGCTGTTGCCAATATTAGGCTTATCGGCTGCAGATAATTTTTTAGGATACAAAATTGCGAGAAATGGTCACTGATATCCGAAATTATGTTACCACTACTAAGAACTTGTTCTGGGTGAGGACAAAAATATTATCAATAAGTGTTGCTGAGCTTCTAACTCGATTTGGTTTGTCAACTGTAGGAATGAGATAGCAACTTTGAAGGCTCGCTAAGAAATCCTGGTTAAAATTGGAAGTTTCAGTCTTTAAAAGGTCAATATTAAAATCACCGCGAATGCAGATCCCCTTTCCGGATGCAGTAAATTTCTCAATCGGTTCCTCGAAATACTGTTGGAAACGTTCGGGTGAGTTGTGTTGCCTGTAAATTACGCGACAAATAATGTTTTTCTTTTTAACATAAGGTAGTTCCACCCACAAGGCCTGAAATGCTTCATTAGATGCTTTTTCAAGGATTCTATAGCTGTGCTTTTTATCTATGACTAGGCCAACACCTCCTGCTGCTAGGGGTGTCGGAACGAATTCGAAGTTGTAGCCTGGAATTGAAGGTGTAGAGAAATCTAAATTTGAGTTGGTAATTTTTGTTTCAGACATTCCTATTCTGTCAAATTGAAAATCCAACTCATCTAAAATATGAGTTTGAAGATTTTCTAAGGCTTACGATATTATTGTGAAAAAGGAAAAACTTGTATATCTCTCATTGATTGACATTTTAGATTTCATCTGTTCAAAGCTAAGCGGGGAGAAATATCGACTGCGTATTTGTTGACATGATAAATTTTCGAAAGGATTCAGGTTAGGATCTAAACTTGTGTTAAGGTTGAAAAGACTTAAATCATATAGACTGATCAATCTTTCAAGGTCATGTTTGATCGGACTCAAGGTGGTTAGGCTGTTGTTAAATTTGCCATGAAGCATTACAAGGTTGCCGCGAAAATTGTAATAAAGAAGCTCATTACGTAAACATTTTCGTCGAGAGGTATATAAAAGCTTATTTACATTTTGTCCTAGGCATATGTACTGTAGTTCAAGTTCGATTTTTAAAAGGTCCATACATTTTGGTCTTAGATAAAAGTAGATAGGAACGTAATAACGTTACTCAGAAGAAGAATGCTTTACTTAACGTTCAGTTGTGGAGCTCGTACCGCCGCCTCGTCCGTGGATTCTTAGGTTCTTGAGGTCTTCGAGGGTATTAAGCCTAATGGGCTTCGACTTGTCGGTTATCCGCTAGAAGATGGCCGTGTCTTTTGCCCAGCAAGTGCCTTAGCTGAGTGAAGCAATTCCTGGAGCCTCGGCGTAAAGTGACTGAAAATCAAAATCCTCATCTCACTTTCTTCCCGTAGTCCGTTGTTCGCGGGCTTCAGCAAATGAGTATCTCTGTGCTTTAGACAACACACGCTCGCGGGCAATTCGGCGGGTAAACTTGCAAATAATGGGTTGGTTTACTGAGGCTTGCCTTCGGCGGCCATTTTGGTTACGCAGAGGAACTCGGTGAGCTGTGTCAATATCCCACTCCGCTATTCCAGTTCCGAGCTCAGACATAAGGCTACCGTATCCTCTGCTTTTTCGTTTTCTTGCAGCGGTACGACAACCAACTTCAGATTGTGTTGATAACTGTAGAGTTGCATATTGCGATTGCCTTCGATAGTTGATCTACCTTGCTGGCAATACCATTGACTTTAATTTCAAGGTTCGCCAAACTAGCAAGAAGTTCATTGTATCCATCACTTAGATATTGTACATCATTCTCATTTGGTGTGGTGTTCGGTTGTGCAATTAACAGGGGTGGTTTAGGGGGCGAACCTCCAACAACAACAACAACAATAACAATATTTTATTATTTGCCAAAAAATCCTTAATCCCCTGGCTCCGCAGATAGCAGTGCTAATCGAGGCGGGCCAGGATAATCAGTAAAAGAAGAGGAAAGTACACAGTAAAAACTACAGATAAGTAAATACGAAAACAGATTAATGTTGCTTGTTGGCTGTTGCTCCTTTCTTGATCGATTTCAAGTCCTTTTGGACCTCAAAAAGTTGATTTTTTTAAGCTCTTCGTTTTCTTTTCTTTTCTCTTTGTTGGTCCTTCTCCTCAGTACTATGTTGTGTCTTCTCGTTAATCTTTGGAACCAGTTGCTGCTTCATTTGCATGTTTTGAATTGCTAATTTACCATCTTTCAGTATTTAAATCATAGCTACTTGTTGTCACCTTAGTCTGAAGACGATATAGTATCATATCGAAATTTAACAATTAAGTTCACCAACGTTTCCTTGCATTTGTTGTCCATATCATTGACACAATGCATTTACTCAGAATTGCATTTATTCTTTAGTTGCTGCTTCCTTTGAATAATGTAGCTTCTTCTGCGCCATAGCATGCTTCGATTTTCGATTTCATTCCTTTTTGAACCAAAGTTTGGACACTTAGCTTCCTGTTGCTCTCTGTAGTTTAATCACAGTAAGTAAAAGATTGGAAGCCAGAGGATATTTATCAGTGTGTTGGGATCTGTTCCCAGCGATCCTCCTTTGTCTTATTGGCCTTGCGCCACTTGTGTTCTTCTTCGTCTTGTTCAGAGTCAGTTCTGCAAGAATTTTGCCTCTGTTGTTTTCCCACTTAAACACCAGCGATCTGTTGTATCTTTGTTGCCTTGCAACTGTGTTGTACTTATTTATTGAGATGATTTCAGTGAATCCAAAAGATCTAGTGTTTTCTTTTTGAAATCGACAGTGTCAGACTTTCACTTGTTACTTCCCCTTCGATTGTTCGAAGGTCAGGAGTTCAGAGTTGTAAAATTAAACAATTTCATGTCAGCATGTTGCGTCTGCAGCAAGTAAAGAATGAGTGGAGCTCGTGTGGAGCGGACGTGAATTTTGAGCAGCGTCTTCCCTCCTCTCTTTCGGCGAAAATCTTTGGTTAATGGGCATATGACTCGCAAGAAAAACAAACGTGGAGACCGCGGTTCGACAGAGGAAGAGACGAACGTCGCTAAACGGCCAAATAACAAACCAAACGCTCACGAAGAAGATAGCGATAACATGGCGGACCGTAAAGAATCTGATCATGCAGCTTCGGAGGAAGAACCAACGCTTTATGAAATACGTGACATGTTAGCGGACCTTCAAAAGTCGGTCACAAGCATCTTAAAAGAAAACTCTACTTTGAGAGAGGACATACAACAGTTAAAATTGTCCCTTCAGTCAAAAGAAAGAGAAGTCAGCGTTTTAAAAACATCTTTGGAAAAGGTGTCAAAAACTAATGAAACTCTGAAGACCGAACTTCAACAAGCTAAAGATAAACTCCAGAAGCAAGTGGAAGAGACGGACAATCTGTACACGGCGCTCGATGATTTGGAGCAGTATACCAGGAAAAATAGCCTAGAAATTCATGGGATACCAGAAGATTGCTATTCAACGACGGAAGAGGTAGTATTAAAATTGGCAACCTCGTTAAATGTTAATGTTAATCCGAGTGACATTGAGATAACACACAAACTCAAACGACGTGGCAATAATTCGAGTCCAGTTATCGTCAAATTTATTAGCCACAAGGTTAAAACGAGTTTATATAAGGAAAGAGTTAAGTTAAGGAATGTTAAAGTGTCGGATGTGTTTCCCGGTTATTCCAATGCAGTGAGGAGCGAAAAACCTCGAATCTTTCTCAACGAAAACCTGACGAATTATCGACGAGGACTTGTATCGAGGGCAAGCGAAATGAAAAAAGATGGGCTTTTGACGAGTTTTTGGACAATCGATGGAAAAATCTTTGTTAAAACATCACCGAGTGGCGACCCTGTTCGAATCTTCAGTTACTATGATTTAGACAACCTGTGAGCGAACTTGTTGTTTTATTCGACAAAACAATGTTTGAATTGACAGAGGAAAATTTACCGTTACTGTAATCTTTACAAATAATCTTATTAGCTTGTTGATTAACTCAGAGAGGAGGGAAATATGGGTGGGAACATTTACGAAGGTTAGTGCCCAATTCGGACTTTAAGTGTTCTGTGTTCTAAATTTTCGTTTTGTTATTTTTTTTTTCGTCATATTTTTTAGTGTATTTATTAAAGCCTATTTCGTATTGAGTGTGATGTCTAACAAACAAACATGTAAAATCATCTCCCTAAATGTTCGAGGCATTAGAAATTCTATAAAGAGGAGTAGCATTTTTGCATATCTTAAAGATCAAAACGCTACCTTTTATTTTCTACAAGAAACATATTCCGAATCGTGTGATGAGTCATTCTGGAAAAACGAATGGGGAGGTGAAATCTTTTTTTCTCATGGCACTCGCCACAGTAAAGGAGCTTGCATATTATTAAATCCATCTATCAAAGAAAACAAAATTAAAAACTTCCTAAGCGACAGCTCAGGAAGAATTGTTTTAATTAACCTAATACATAATGGTATGGAATTATCACTCTGTAATATATATGCGCCCAATGATCATGCTGATCAGTTGCGATTTATTCAAGAGCTTAACAACTACCTGATAGAAAAGTCTGAATTAACGACACTCATTATAGGAGGTGACTGGAATTGGCTATTCCAAGTCACCTCCTGACAGAAGCCAAAATACAAGAATTCAACTCTGAAACCATTAACTTCGAGGATCCAGAATCGTTTCGCTTAGATGAAAATGTAACTATTATCCTACTAAAAGCTAATTGCAAAGACTTTTACTGGCTAATTATTGATAGGAAATATAATGATGAACAAACAGGGCCAAAGCGGTGGAATAAAACTATTCCCATGGAGAAAACAAACTGGAAAAAGATATTTAAATCGGTTCCAAAGACGTGTAGAGAAAACAGATTAAGAGAATTTAACTTCAAATTCATTCACAGAATTGTCGTGACTAAAAAGGAGTTCTTTAGATTTAATATTAAATCAGATAGTAATTGCATATACTGCGGAGAACCAGACTCTATAGACCACACCTTTCTAGAGTGCCAATTTACAAAGTCTTTTAACAAGGATGTGCTACAATGGTTTAATGTAGAAAATAATTGTAATTTTAATTTAAACACTGAAGATTTTCTTTTTGGTGTTTCCTCTGTGTCGAGTGTTCCAACAAAGAAATTAAATTATACCCTCCTCTTCCTACGTTATTATATTTATAAAAAAAAGCTCCAGAATGACTCGCCACTTCTATTACTCCCGGACTTTATCAAAAAAATGAAATATAAATATAAAATTGAAAATATTTCTTAAGATATACATAATGAATGCTCCCCTTCTTCTTACTTTGTAAAATGCAGTAAGTATTGTACGTTTTAGGCTTTAAATGTTGTATGTGTTTGGAATAAAGGTATATTGAAAAAAAAAAAAAAAAAAAAAAAGTAAAGAATGTGATTGATAGAAGGTAGGTCATTTAGTTCCATAAATTAGCCAAGTCTAAACACAATTGCTAAATGTACCCTGGAAATTCCCATACCTGGTGTGAAACTCTATGTGTGCAATGGTCTAGCACATATATTGATCTACTTAGTACTGTACCCTAGTAGGTTATTATAAATAAAATCTAACTGGCAGCCAATTTTTTTATATAAGAACAATTTTCATTTTTCAGGCTGAATGTGTTCTTATGTGTATGGTACCTTTTTGACTAAATCTCAGCACGAGTGTTCTGAATCCACTTGTTCTTTTATGCGGGTTTTTACTGTACCTGGAGATCGTCCATTAAATTTGTGTCCCCAAATGTTGTCAGCATAATCAAATAAAGGTGAAATGAAGCTATTGTACAACGCTGAACGCTTTTTAACTGGTAGCAGGTGTCTAATGTGTCTGAGAATGGCAATTCTTTGATTGATCTTGGAAGAGATGGCCTCAACGTGGTTACACAAATTCTTGTTTATTGTTACCCCAAGCTAAGTGTCGGTGCTCTCAAGTGTTAGAGCATTGAATCTTATGGGGACTTCCTAACATAAGCTTAGATTTAGAAATGTTAAAGGTAAGGTGATTCTTGTTAAACACAGAGAAAGTTTGGCTAAATCCTCATTTTAAAAAAAATGTAATGCAAGAGACAAGCTTCCGAAGTGGAGCTACTTCACAATGCTCTAGGCATTGAGGAAAGTCGTTAATGTAGATTTGAAAAAAAATGGAGGATCGAGGAAGCTCCCCTTAGGAATGCTGACCTGGACTGGCAACTATGTGGACTGCACATTCCCTACGGTCCTTAGTTCAAAACGATTGCTAAGATATGACGTAGACCACTGGCTCACAAGCTCCGATAAAGACAGCAAAATATGGACAGGCACTGAAAGGAGCTAGGAGAAAGACTCTGTGCAACTATACCCAGGGCCTTCTCGTGGGAATTTGAGTGCGAATACGTTGTGGTAGTAGTATTAAAAGGTGTTGACCGGCCAACACGACTTTCGTACAGTTCGTACTTGGTCTGGTTTAAGCATTTATAGCTAAGCTCTAACTAGAATGTCTTTGAGAGATTTTCTTCTTCTGTATGAGAGGAGGGTCTTTAAAAATCTCTCAATTTTGGATGGTTTTGTATAAGGTCCCATTTCTCACTTAGTATGCTTAAGATCAGGTAGTGCTGGGCAGTATTGCTTAACAAACGACAGTATTTCTTTCATGTGGTTTTGTGCTCTGTTCTCTGTTCGTTCTGCAATTGGGAACATGTCTTGCAAACTCAAAAAAGTTGTCAATTTTCTCTGAATTCTAGTTTGTCTGCTTTTAGCCAGACCGTTTGGAACATGGTATCTTTGACTGTTTTTCAGATTAAAACAACATTTGGCTGGCTCTGGTAAAAGTCTGTATAATTTGTGATCAGGATTATTACTGATCAGGATTATCCAATAACCGACACACCATTGCCACGTTTGGTACCAATACGCATCAGCTTTGTCTTGGTAGCATTGATCTTCGGGCCTACCTTCGCACTTTGTAGGGTGCCGTGGTAGTTCTAGTTTCAGTTTCTGTAATAAATAACATTTTCTGGGAACGGATTATCAGCCCTCTGCCCAACCCCCAACCTGGAGGACCAGGGGCTGTTCTTCGTCTGGACTCTACCCTTCGACCAATCCGGCATGGTTAGACCTGCCAGGGACCACAGTCCCCGCCGGCACACCTTTCTGGGTCATTGAGACACACAAGCTTCACCACCACGGCAAGGTGTCAGTCCAAGGTGAAGGCTGTCTAGTTACAACACCCCATTTATCCTACCGTCCAACCTACTCCGTACTTCTTCTTTTATGAATTTCTTTCGGATACAATGTAACTTCATTTTATATAAATATACACACACTTTTTTTTTATTTTTTCCTTTATTTTTATTTTATTTCATTTTTTTTTTTTTTGTATCTTTATTTTTTATTATTTTTTTTAGTGTTCCGGAATGTTCCATGTTCCTGGTTTTATCGACGGCCACACCATACAACGAATAGTTATAAAAGTGTATTAGTCCTTGAAGCCTTTGCGAACAACAACCTGTGACAATTCTGTCCCCGGTTTTTAAAAATATCAGTAATAGCTAGTGATGCTGGACCAGCCAGCTCGTGTAATTAATAAGGACTAGAGGCACAACTGCATGTACTTGGGCTTCTCTTATGGAAATAAACTTTGTTTGCATGAGTAAATATATCCCACGATAATTAGGCTCGATTTCCAGCCACTGTTTGGGAAATGAGTAAATCGAGCGTAGTGCTAATAAAATGTCCGCCAGTTGTCTAACAACAAAACCGCGACAAAGTCGATTTTTGTTGTGGCCCTTTTAGCGGTCAATAAATGTTTTTGGCGATAAGTATCGACGGAAGAAGTATGACATAATGGACGTGATTTGGGCTATCAGCTTCAACATTAGAGAAGAAATCAAGTTAAGAGAACCTTAGTATTGCGTATGTGTTTACATCTCCTGACATAAGAATAATTATAATAAACATACTTTACATAGCGAGATCTCATGTCTTTTTTCTCCTTTATTGTCACCATTGAGTCGTTGTACACATTTCCAGTTAATTGTCTGATCATCAAATCATCAAATGTCTAATCATTAAATGTCGAAATAACAACAGTCTTTGCATAGCCATCCACATGTACAACATGAAGTGCATTGACGGTTATGGAAATAAGTGTTTACCGCGCTTGACTACTACATATGCGATTACAATAATTGTAGAGATCACGATAAAAACAAAGCAAGATAAATTCAATAAGATCAACACGAATCAAAAGCAAAATCAAAAGCTGCTTCAAGTAAGCTTACTCATTTCGTTTTTCGTTTCTTCTTTTATAAAGCAACTAAGTTTAAATATCGCATCCCTTGCATCTTCGAGAAGACTCTTGTGTTCATCAGGAAAACTCTGTTGCATTTCATTAGTCCAGTTGTTCGCAATGTTTTAGTGTTCAACAGCATCAGTTTTGGCAGTTACAAATGATTGTCTGAGCGTTTCAAACTCCATAGACAGCTCACTAAATCTAAGTTTCTCAATAAAGGATTCACTGAGAAGAATTCGCCCATAAAGCTTTCTCGTAAAGTCATGGGTCAACCCGTTCAAAAATGGACACTCGTCATGTTTAAATGTGGGTCTACCATGGATTTAGCGTATTAGAAATCACCCTATTGAAGCTTACAGTGAGATTCCCTGAGATTCCTCCGAAGACAGATAGCTTCACTTGATCAAGCGTACAAACACAAGATATTCTCCGCAGAAGTCTGCTGACCTTTTCTACGCATACTCATATCTCGTGCATGCGCAGAAGACTTCAGAGGGTGATTTGCGACGCAAAGAAAAACCCGTGCCCATTTTTAAAAGCACGAGTTATAAGGTGTACTTCGTACAACCTTAGGCGCACCACAATATTGGACTTACCAAGAGTAAGATCAACAGCAAATGGACTAAAGTCGCGGAGACACATCACATCAAAATGGTGGAACTCAGTTCCTGGGGCGTGTAGGAAAATTGATAGTTACGCAACTTTTAAAAATAGTTTTAAAAATTTGAAAGTTTACGTCCAGGAACCGAGTGACATTTCTTCCACATTATGATATGCATGAAAGTTTGCGACAAATCAAGCCACCAAGTGACATTTTCCCCGCATTACGATTACTCATTCATTGAGCATGCGTGCATTTTTTACGAGTTAAAAATTGACTATATATTGTATCGTTAAAAGCCTTGGTTAAAAGCATAACATAGCTTGTTCTTTAACGTGTTGAAGGAGCTTTAAGAATTCATAAAATCACACTGATTGTCAGACATATTGGGCATAAATCAAAGTGAGCTTATTTGGCATGCAAAGAATAGACTACAGAACGAATGGCTTGGTTTAAAACAAAATTTGTTAACAAATCCAAAGCCTACATGTATTAAAAATTTTTGCTTGAAATAAAAAAGCCGTTAATACTGGATTGCCAAGTCAATCATTTACCTGTGTTACTTGATTTTTACATAACATTGAAGAACTACGTCGTTTTGACAAGTCATGAAGGACAAATACTGATAGGAAATAGCAGTCACCAGTTCACAGTGAAGAGTATTTTAATACACTGTATGTAATTATAAACACTGCGGTTGGTGTAAAATATTGATTACGGACTACTGGCCGGGTGTAAAAGGTTCAAACTAGATAGATAGATTCCTAGATAGAAAAGTTTGGAGAATATGCTTACAGTTTTTAAAAAAAAGAGGAGGTAAAATGCCATTGTGATAACAATTTAAGTGTGACAGAAAACACATGAAAACATTAGATGTCATATTTGGAAATGCTCTGTGTCCATGTTTAACATGTTCAATGAGAAAAACGGAAATTGTGTGCATTCACTGCCATTCCCCCACAGGTGGGGTAGCAGTAAGCCCTCATTGCTCCCCTTAGTATTGCCGTTTTGAATGTTGTATGACTGCCCAGAATTCTTTTCAGCAGTGAAGCAACATTCATTAGATGGCGAGGAAGAGGGGGGAGGGGGGAGGTGAATCGTTGATGTATGAATTAAATGGTGAAAGTTGTAGGTGTGCAGAAAGTTTCTTAATAGTTTTGTCCAGAATTGTAGTTTTGTTTAATACCAGTAACTCTAATTATGTATGCTTAAGGTTTTTACTTTTTTCGTCGACAGGAGTTCTATCAGTTTATTTGCAAGACCTATGACAAACCAAGATATATTCTTCACTTCAAGACAGATTCGCCTTTGAACATTCGCAGTATATTTTACATCCCTGAAACTCTTCCTCCATTGTTCACCACTCAGCACATGGAGCATGGCGTGTCCCTGTACAGCAGGAAAGTTCTCATTCAGTCTAAAGCTCACAAGATTCTTCCTAACTGGCTGAGGTTTGTAAAGGGTGTAGTGGACAGTGAGGATATTCCACTCAACATAAGTCGTGAGCTTCTTCAAGACAGTGCCCTCATTAAGAAGCTGAGTGACATCTTGTCAGCAAGAATTGTGAAGTTTCTGCTGGAACAACAAAAGAAGGACAGAGTGAAATATGAAAAGTTTTTCAAGGATTGTGGAACTTTTGTCCGTGAAGGAATTGTTAATGCTGATAGTGAAGAACGGAAACAAGACATAGCAAAACTTCTTCTGTTTGAATCATCGCATGAGAAGTCAGGAGTCCTAACATCACTTCCTGCTTATGTATCACGTATGAAACCCAGTCAGAAGAATATCTACTATTTGTGTGTTCCCAGGTAACATCATCTTCTCATAAACTGTATATATCCATGTGAGTTGTGTGAAAAAAGAAACAACTTTGACCATAGTTAATAGAGGGACTAGTTATGAAACCTTGCCATGAAAACAATGGTGCTGCAATTTATGTTGGAAGGGCCGCAACCCTGCACAATCCTTTGTTTTAACGTTCTCGCCACAGCTGAATACCTTAACAAAAACGTTCCTATTGGTTAGTTGTTCCAACACATTGCAAATTCTATTGTTGTTTGTGCGGGGTCAAGGCCAAAAAGGCAAACAAATACATATAACAAAGAAGTTTGTCAAGTTTCATAACCATTGCCTTCAATTAACTACTACGAAAACCACCGATGCGTGGAATGGGACCGAATTTTCGTATCACCACCCCGCCCACTTTCGTTAACAAATTCCATAAATTCCTGAGGCCCCGTGACTTTGCCGCCATTGAAGTGTCGCCGCGGCCGCTTGTCAGATGGCGCTGTCTCTATTGTACTAGTAGAAAAACACATCGCTGAAATCATGGAAAGATACATCTTTAAAATTGCGGGTCCAAGTGGAAAATGGATAAAGATTTTTATGAGTACAGAGGAGGTTAAACGGGCCTTGTTATCTTTTTCCAGGTCCATTTTCCATCGGTCATGATGTTTCGGAGTACTCGCCGAATAGCTGTTTTCGATGTTCCTGCAGCAATGTTACAATGCTCATTCGTATGCTTATACAACTCACCAGCAGTCATTGAAGCTCTTTCAGTCTTTAGAAATCTTATGAAGTCAATATCATCCTGCTGAATTTGCTTCACGCCAGCTGCACGCGTTTTTGTGATTCTTGTATCGCCTTTTTCTACCACTTCTTTTCAAATTTTCTGCACAGTATCGAATTTGACCCTGTTTCTCTCAGCAATGGCTGAGAAATTTCCGGGGAAAAAGCCAGTTACAAAGTCACCGCCATCTTCAACGATATCTTCTACTATTTTTCTTCTCAAATCAAGTTGAAGAGGTTTCCCGTTGATATAACATCTACCTCGTTTACTGGTAACTTCCGCCATCGCAACAACGGCTCTCGTGTTTGTTTTTACTAGTAAAAAAAATCGCGCAAAGTTGCCGCCCACCGCCAGTATCCAGGAATTTGTGGGCGGGGCAGTGATACGAAAATTCGGTCCCATTCCACGCATCGGTGGTTTTCGTAGTATGCTTTGACCTAGTTGGAATTTCAACCCGCTGCCTCCAGATCGCTGTTGCCGTAAGGAACTGAGCTACAATAGTCCAGCTAGGAGCAGGTCATGGGCAATGATGGGGACATTCTAGTGCTTTGAAAGTGTTTGAGCTGCATAGCATGTGTGAATGTGATACAAATGATACTCTGGTGATTACTCTGGAATGTTAAGTGTTGGTAGAGTTCTGAATACTTCACAGTACACATAACGATTACACTGAACAAAAGCTGACGACAAGTGTCAGAACGCGTTCTAACTTCTCCCAATTATAAAACAATCTGTTTTTTGTTTTCTGTAGACAAAAAGTGCTATTGTTCTCCCAAAAATCACTCGGTCTGTGTGAGTCTGTGATAGCTTCGGTAAGAACTGCATTTAAGAGAAAGCCAGGTCGCAGGAAACCCAGTGAATCTTTTTCACCTAGTGTGAGAACTCAGTTGCAACCATAGCATGCTTAGTTGATCAAGGAAGTGAGAATGAGTGTTTTTGTGATTTTTATGGAAACGTGCGACTTCGAGAACCGATCAATGTTTTGAATTTCATGACATTTGGTAGAAGAATAATTGAGAAACCTGAAAAGTGATCTGTTGCAAGACGTTTCAATTTCAACAGAAAATTTATTAAATAATTAAAAAGTTAACATGATGAAAACACTAAATGATAAACACTAATTTTGTTAGCTTCCCACGCAGTCGTTGTTAGGGGACTCGTATTACCTCCTGTGGGGAGGAGGTAATACGAGTCCCCTAAAAATAAAAAATAAAAAATGTCTTGTTTTATCTTATACTTTGCCAATTTGGAGCATGCAGAACTCTACAATTAGAACGTAATGGCAAATTAGACAGGGGCACTTCTAAACTGTGTTCAGTCACCTTAAAATATCCTTTCTAGCAAATTTGTGCATGCAACTCAGCTTTACACCTTCAAAACAAAACACTGTCTTGCACCATCAGGGGCATGTGGTCAGTGTGAGGGGGGGGGGGGGGGGGGGCTTCAGAGGGGAAGGTCATTAATAACATTCTTACAAATTGGGGAGGGCCAAACCTGTTTTTTTCCGGCCAGGGAGGGTCACACTTTTTTCAGCAAGGAAAAAATTACTCCATGTCGCTTCTAGTAAAATTGACTCTTTTATTTGTGAACAAACATGCAAAGTCCTTGGAAAACTAAAACTTGTATGTACAAGCAAAGCTACCAGCCAAGATCAATCCAAATTATTTACAGGTGTCGAAAACTTCTGTTAAAAAACTATCTTCTCCAAACTAACATAATCGTCTCTCTCAATCCGTGCCCTCTTTCGTCCATATTTTGACGGTGGTAATGTTTTCGCACAGGGTGCTGGTATAAAATCAGTCGCCGGTGATGATTCGTCTCTTATCTACTTGAGCTTGAACCAACAACTCAATCTACCACATCACTTTTCGAGTCACTTTCGACCTCAGAAAGGGAAAAGGTCGCTTGTCGTTAAACATTTCTTATTTAACAGGAGCTGCTGAGCTTATAGCGGCAAAAGCGTTTCTTGTAGGGACAAGTGGTCCAAAAGGACAGGGTAGAATTTTGGCAGAATACCATTGGTGGATTCAGTATATTCGCCCTTTCGGTTTGGGAACCACCCTATCTTTTCATCTTTCCACTTCTCTGGACTTGCACTGCCACTTGTTCCGGCACCCGATGAGCCATCTACTTGATGCCTCAAAACAGAGTCAGAGGAGGAGCGGGCACCCGTTTAAGATTAACGAGTCGGCAAACATCCACAATAACCACAAGTTGCTTGATCTGACCTTGTGACATAATCGCATTCACCACAAGCACATTTTCCTCTTCCTGCTCCTCGTACATCCTTGCCCATCTTCAAGTTTTTCACCGTACAATCACACGCCACACGATTAAGCTGGTTTGTGCGTAGATGGTATGAGGGGTGATCTCCGCCAAAATTATGTTTCAAATTGTGTTATGCAGAATCTCCAATTTTTCTTATTGGCAATCAAATTCTTTTCTAACGAGATTGGAGCGGTAATTGATATATCACAAAAGAAATTGAAGAAACAGAACAGAATTTAAGACACGCGAAGTGAAATAAAGACATTAAAACAGAAATTGAAGCAACAGAACAGAAATTACAACACAATTAACAACCGATCCAATTTCTGTTCTGTTGCTTCAATTTCTGTTCTGATGGGGGTGTGGCTCAAACGGGGAACCGAGCAGAACCTGGGTAAGAACTAGTTCTACATTATAATTTATGAAAATCTATTCGATGATCTTCCCGCGTAAAGAAATTTTTTCCGATTCCAAGATGGCCGCTGATGAGAATGTATTTCGGCGAAGTATTCTAGATGTTGTGGGAGAAGTATTGAGAGATCTACAAGCTTCTATGACTGAAAGAGCTTTGTTTCGTCCTGACTGGCTACTCGATGTTGTGAACAGATACGCAGATTCGTTGGGATTTAAAAGTGTTGACGGGCCTACACGACTCCTGCAGTTCGCATATAGATTGGTCTTAAAGCCTTTATAGCTTAGCTCTTACAAGGGTGTCTTTTAGGGATTTTCCTTTGCGATATGAAATGAGGGGAGGCTCCTTAAAGATACTTCTCAGATATGGTTGATTGTGTATAAGGTGCCATTTCCCCATAAGTATGTTCTTGAGGTTGGGTAACGCAGGGTGGTATTGCGTTACAAAGGGCAGTATTTTCTTACGTGCATTTTTGTTTCTCTGTTCCAGTGCTTTCTTTCTGTCAGTGAAAATGACCTCCGAGAGATGTTTTTCTACAGTTGTAGCTGGGTAATCTCTATTCTTGAGGCGTGTTGCAAAATTCCTCATATTCTCTTGAAAAGTGTTTTCAGAGGAATTTGTTCTTAGAATAACGCTTCTCCTTTGATAAAACCTTTCGTGACGCCTGGTGGGTGGCAAGAATAGAAATTCGTGTATTGGAAGGTCTCTGTAGGCTTGAAGTTTGTTCGCACGTCAAGGATAGAATCCTTGTTGAGTCTGACACCTTTGTACACTATCGTGTCCAAGAATGTAGTTTCTGTTTCTGAGATTTCAGCCGTGAATTTGATTGTGGGATGGAATTGCTTTTAGAAGGAATTCTTCTATTTTGTTTCTGCTTGTATCCCATACTGATATGACGTCATCGATAAACCTTTTCCAAAAGATAGGCTTAATGCTGCTCTCTCTGAGTATTTCTTTTTCTATTTTGGCCATGAAGGTGTTAGCAAAGGTTACGGCCATTTTCGTGCCCATGGCTGTTCCATGGGTTTGAAGATAATCTTTCCCGTTAAATTGAAACGAGTTTTCTTGTAGGATCAGACTAAGCATCTCACTTAAAAACCTGGTAGGAACTGGAGGGTTTCCTTGGTGAAATTCTTCGTATCCATTGCATACAGTGGTAATACCCTCTTGTTGTGGTATGTTCGTGTATAGGCTTCTGTCGTCCATTGAAACAAGTATAGCACTTTTAGGCAGTTTAATCTTCTCGATGAAGTTAATAAAGTCTGTCGTATCTTTAAGATACGAAGCTTGTTGTTGTGCTATTGGCTGAATAAGGTGGTCAACAAATGCTGAGATCCGTTCTGTAGGGCCGGAACACCCTGGGATAATAGGTCTTCCGACAAGTGTCGGTTTGTGAATCTTAGTGAGTGTGTAAAACACTGGAATTCGCGGAGTATCAGGTGTAAGAGAGAGCCATTTAGCCGTCATTTCGTCAATGTGGCCTTCTGAAAGCAGTGATTTAATAGGTTGTTGAGCTTTTTTGGCTGTAGTTTCAGCCATTGGTTTGTCTAGGGGTAGGTAGTTATTTAAATCATTAAGTAGAACTTGACCCTCGTTAAGTTTGTCTTGTCTGCTTATCAATACGGTTGTGCTCCCCTTATCAGATTTTTTAAGAATAATGCTTTTGTTACGCGATAGCTCTTTGAGAGCTTGGTGCTCTCCCCTAGATATATTATCTTTTGGCTTGTCAAATTCTATACTTGCGAGCTCACATTTGACCTCCTCTAGGAAGGTCTCTAGAGCTACTGATGGCTGGACTGGTGGTTTCCAGTCTGACTTAACGTGGAAAGGATGAGGTTCGCTTTCTTCTCCGTGAAAAATATACTGTAGTCGGGTCTAGTCGCATTCGTCTCGCAAATTGATCAAAATCCGCGAGAAGTTTGCGCCTGATAAGATTTTCTTTTGTCACGGGTGTTGGGATAAACTTAAGACCACGCGATAGTAAAGTAATTTGCTCATCTGTCAGTTGTTCATTTGACAGGTTTTTGACATGCTGTTTGCGTGACTCAATGGCGTTACAAAAGTGCTTTTTGTCTTTGATTTTTCTCCGCTCTTTTCTTTTTCGGTTTTTGGCCGTTTTGTTAACTCTGTGGTTTGCTTTCCCTTTTCCCCTTACTTCTAAGGAGTCTGATAAGACACAAGGGTAAGATTCACTCTGTTTATTCTCACGTACTTGTGATCTCATTTGTTCTAACAGTACATGACTAGCTATGACTACGCGTACATGACTCCGGGCTAATGTCTCATCGCCATTCATTGTGGTGTTGGTCGCTGTGTTGCTCCAACCCTCGATAACTTCTTTAACCTCCTCTAACAAGGAGATACATCGAGCTGAAAGTCCTCCCTCGCAGGTGCTTTCCTCTCGAGTGGCCATTTCAAACAAGGAAATAATTTTCTATACGCGGCAGCGCGGCAACTTAGTAATCGGATGTATTTTCATAAATTATAATGTAAAACTAGTTCTTACCCAGGTTCTGCTCGGTTCCCCGTTTGAGCCACATCCCCATCAGAACAGAAATTGAAGCAACAGAACAGAAATTGGATCGGTTGTTAATTGTGTTGTAATTTCTGTTCTGTTGCTTCAATTTCTGTTTTAATGTCTTTATTTCACTTCGCGTGTCTTAAATTCTGTTCTGTTTCTTCAATTTCTTTTGTGATATGTCAATTACCGCTCCATTCTCGTTAGAAAAGAATTTGATTGCCAATAAGAAAAATTGGAGATCTGTATAACACAATTTGAAACATAATTTTGGCGGAGATCACCCCTCATAAGATGGAGCGATCAGAATGCAGTTATATGAGTAACACTTCCGGTTAGTCATTTTCGCTTCTGGTTATTTTTGTCTTGAAGGAACTGTTGAATAGCTGTGGTGGGGGGAGGGGGAGACGTAGATGTTTTTGTGTGGGTGTTTGTGAAGGGTCATGTATTAATCCGTTCCAGGAATTGGAAGGGCCACAACTTTTTTCGTCAAATTATTTCTAAAATACCTTCTCTTGGCCTTCATGTGGGTTCCCGCATGTTGACATGTGTTGCCATTTCCATTACTGCTCACAGCAAGAGGTTTCCTCATCGAGAACTTTCACTCCGATTCTTTGATTGGGGGTATCTGCTACTGCTTCTATCTTTCGACTTTGTTTCACTCAAGTCCTGACCAGATATGTTCTTCGCAGCGTCGGCGCACTGTTGAACAAAGGAGGTGAGATCAGAGAAACAAGGACGTTCTCCATTCTTGAAAATAGTGTCAGTGTGCTTGGCCCATTTTATTTGTAAATTCGACATCAAGCGGTCCATGATTCCCAAGCATGTCTCTGAATTATTCCAATCTGCCTCACAACCCATTTACGTCAGGTTAAGTTCACATTTGAGCATTTGACTAGCAAGTTTCTGCAATACTGCACCATTGGCTGGCTTAATCGTCTGTCCCTTTGTTCACTGATTGACTTGAACTTGCGTGACTAGATGAGGTCTTCTGAGCTGATGATGCAAAATGTGCCTCGCTTTCTTGTAGCCTTGTACCGATTTCAGAATGCAACAGTTTTTAATCGCCTCTCTAGTCTTGCTAGTGCAGTATTGAATCACATGTACTCCAAGGCGTTTCCATCAAAGGTGAGTATTTCTATTTTAGGCTTGTGCAATCCATCATTTAACACTGAAGTTAAAGACTGAACCAACTGTTCAATGTTTTCCTTGATTGGATCAGCTGCATTTCCTTGTGTGGTGTTGGTGCTTACCGAGGAAGCTGTTGGTATTTCATAAGTCAACTCAGGAGCAAAATTATCCAAACTAGACTTCTTTGGTGGTTCATTTCCAATTAAGTCAAAAATACACTGCTTCACGGTGGGATATTAGTTGGTGATGGCATGTTAGTGGTCTTAGGTATTCTCTCCATCTAGAGTCCACCGGATAACCTGAATGTAGACTTTTTCTGTGCACAGCATGGTCATCCAGTTTTGGAATCCGTGGTGTCTCCTGGGGCCCATTTCTCGAAAGTCCCGGTAACTTACCGGGCCCGATAAGTGTCTTTGGTGATAAATGTTTCTTAACAGAAGTCAATTTTTGTTAGCTTTGAATACTAAATACTACTAAATACAGTGAAACCTCTATTAAGCGGACCCCCAATTAAGCGGACACCCTCTATTAAGCGAACACTAAGCCGGGTCCCGAAATTAACGTCTTATATTTCCCTTTATAACGAACCCCTATTCGGCGGACACCTCTATTAAGCGGACGCGGACACTAAAATAAATTGTATTTGGCTAATTTCTATTGTTAAAGACACCGAACTGAATTGATAATATAAAGTATTGGATTACGTCCTTGAAAGTACAGTAGTCGGTTAATAAAGCTGTCAATAAACTGTCGATTAGACCGATATCCGGCCGGATTATTATCATCCGCGATCAAAGTTCACCACAGGCGGCCCAAGCTCAAGCTGTGAGTTGTGGTGATCATCTTGCGTAATAACAACGGAATATTTACGATCGGGTTTAGGAGGTAAAAATTCCGAAAATTTCTGAATAAAAATTACATACCTTGTTAATACGGTGTACTGTTTGTTGTTTCTCTGTCTCCTTTTGCTGATTAGAGGTCATTTTAGCGAGTTATCGTTTCCCGGGTTTCACACTCCTTATAAACAAGGTATGTAATTTTTATTCAGAAATTTTCGGAATTTTTACCTCCTAAACCCGATCGTAAATATTCCCATACAAACTCTTAAATTTGCGCCGTGACAGTTATTACGCAAGATGATCACCACAACTCACAGCTTGAGCTTGGGCTGCCTGTGAGTTCACTCAAGAGTCTTGCACAAAGCACAGCACAGCTATTCACAATCAAATCCTTCCCTGGCTATTTTTTTCTTCAGCCACTCACATGAGAACTTATCACCGTAAAAGAGGTATTCGCATTGAAGCTCTAAGCCATATCCGGCACCTCGGTTTACTCTTTTCCCCGTAACTGTTACCTTGCCAGAATTTGTTGGTCTCTTCAAAAACTTTGTCACGTGTAATGCCATTAGCTTAGGAAGATGGCCAACCACTTCTTCGCGTCCGGGTTCAAACTCGTTGGGGTGTTTGAGTGGTTCCGTATTCGAGAATTCTTGCTTCCTCGCCATGGTGTCACTTGCAACACCACCTACCACTGCGACTGCATTAGAGTCCCATTTGTTTTGAGGTTCTCGCATTAACATCGCTTCTTGACCAATGTTAGGTTCCCATATTTCTTTGTACTCGTGATACCCTCTCACGAACGATTTAACTCGTAGAACATCCTTACTTGTCTCCATCTCGCAAAGTTGAAGTGAACCAACTACGTAGAGTCCACTTTTTGCCAACTTCATTAACTGCTATTTTAGCAAACAATCACTCGGGCTGGTATGTTTTGCAGGGGCAAAGGTCAACATGATCATGATGTAAACTTCTTACTGTATTACATGCCCTTGACTCATATGTTTACAGTATCAAACTTCTCGGACTGTGCTGTTTTCTGATGTTCGATGATGTCTCAGTTAGCTTGTTGGAACTGTAAAGAGAACACGACATATCGATGTCTCAAATGTGCTAAGCCTGTGTGTAATCGCAGCAGTAGTGTAATGAAAACTTCCTTTAATGGCTAATTCGTTCCTCCGTTAAGGCTCAAAATCTAAGGCTTCACAATATATCACTATATCCGATCTCTTAACTCCGCGCGCTTCTCTATTGCTATTCGAGTCCTGTTTCGCAATGTTCTTTCTTATGTCTAGGCCAATCTTAAAACAATCAAAATACATGGATCGGATATCACAAAAGTAATTAAGGTTCGCTTTTCACATCCGGTTGGTTAACAATTGATCAAGTTCAAAGTTCTTCATTAACTATTTCAATCTTTCGTCAAGTTCCAGTTCAAAGTTCATTTTCTCGACACTCCCCCCTTGACCAACCGCTCACTGTTGGTCAACAAGTCTCCTGATTACGTCGGCAGTAGCTGCTGCTGCCCGTCTTGGTGGTCTCAAGGTTTCGGAACGAGGATTGGGTTCTTGGACAACTCCGACTTGCTCTTGTGCAGGTGTGTTTCCTGTGTTCACTTCTAGTGGGAAAAGCTTCTGAATCGGCCTCCGTATCCTTGAGTGCTTTCCTTTCTTACTGTCACTCGCAATAACGCACCTCGCTTGTAACCATCGCTACTCTCCATCACCTCTATCACTTCTCCTAATCTCCAGTTACTTCGTGAAGTGTCTTCATGGACCAAAACTACGTCACCAGTCTTGATCCCTCTGTCTTGAACTCCCTTTGGGCTGCAACGATGAAATTCTCTCAGGCCCACAAGGTACTCGTTTTTCCAGCGTTTCCAAAAATGTTCCAGGAGTTTACTGAGGTATAGAGCCCTTCGTTGCAGTTTGGATACGGGATCTTCATCATCGCTTAGCTGGGCGTTATCCGGTAGAGTGGCTAAACGTCTTCCGATCACTAAGTGTGAGGGTGTAAGTGGGTTCTCTGTGACTTCAGGGTAGATGTACGTAAGAGGTCGTGAGTTTAGCACTCCCTCCACTTCTGTCAGAACAGTGAGGAGTTCTTCATATGTCAGCTGTGCCTTTCCTAAGACTTTGCGGAGGCTCCTCTTTACTAGCTGTACCATACGCTCATAGTATCCCCCCCACCAGGGGGCCTTCTCCAGAATAAAGTGCCATGCTATGCCGTGGTTTGCGGCATAATCTTGTGTCTTCTTGTCTTGAAATAATTGGGCAAGGTCTTTGTTGGCTTTCGTGAATGTTTTGGCGTTGTCGGACGTTATGGAGGCTGGTGTTTCTCGCCTGGCTGTGAATCTTCGTAGACACCTTATGAATGCTTCTGATGACAGGTCTGGGGTAAGTTCCAGATGCAAGGCTCTTGAAGTGGCACATGTGAAGAGACAAATATAAACTTTCGTCATCTGTTTGGCTGCACCGCTCCCAGTTTTCACGAATAAGGGGCCGGCGAAATCTACTCCTACGTGTGTGAACGCAGAGGTGACGGTGACCCGTGATTCAGGCAGATCGCCGCTCGGTGGCGGTGTGTAAGGCCTTCCTTCCAATTTCCTGCATACGACACAGTGGTGAAGGATCTTCTTGACAAGCTGTCTTCCCTTCGGAATCCAGTATTCACTTCTCAATTCTGTGAGTGTTTCTTTGACTCCTCCATGTTTCACTTTTCTGTGGCAGGCTTCAACAATCAATTTCGTCACGTGATGTCTTCTTGGCAACAGGATAGGGTAACGTGTTGCGGCATCCAGTTGTGCGTTTCCGAGTCGACCTTTACTCTTGATAACGTTGTCTTCGTCATTGAACAATCCAAGTTGAAGCTTAAGGTTGTCTAAATTCTTCTCATTCTTCATGGTTTCTTGTAAACTGCGGATCCATAGACACTTTGCTTCATCAATCTCTTCCGCTGTTAGGCTTGGCTCTGTATTCTGAGGCTCTCTCTTTCGGTTTCTCGAAGACTTCAAATTTTTAATGAACTTTAGGCAGAAGGCTGTCACTCTGAATAGTTTCATGACATCACTGAATCGTTCGCAGTCGATGTCGTCGGTAAACTTCACAGGCTTGTTCGGTGTAGGCTCTTTGGTCAGGCTAACAAGGCTACTTGTATTTGTCACAATCTCTGGGCTCCGTTTCATTGGTTTGACTTCTTTCTTGCACTCTTCTGAAAGATCTTCTTCGTTCGATACTCCGGACTTCGGGTAGTGCTTTGAGGAACCCTTAAGCCAAGCAGGACCTTCCCACCACAGGCTGTTACTCACTAGTTCGGATGCTGGACATCCTCTGGACCCGACGTCAGCGGGGTTCTCGACTCCGGGGCAGTGGCGCCAGCTCTTTACATCGGTCAACGTTTGGATCTCGTCTACTCTGTTTTGAACGAACTGCTTGAAGTCCTTGTTGGCCTGGATCCAATAAAACACGGTGATGCTGTCAGTCCAGCAGAAGACTTCTTCGATGTTAATTACTTGTGACAAGGCTTCTCGTGCGGTTGCGACCAGGCGTGCTAGGATGAGTGCGGCAAGTAGTTCAAGTCTTGGAATAGTCATGGGCGACGAGGGCGTGACTCGCCTCTTGGACGCTACAAGGCTGGTCCTGTATCCTTCTTCGGTTTCAATGCACAAGTAAACAACTGCACAGTAGGCTTCTTTAGAGGCGTCTCCAAAGCCATGCAGGGAGGCTGACTTGACCTTCTTTCTCTCGCCCGGAAAGTAGTAGCGGCTCACGCTTATGTGATTGACCTTTTCCATGTCGTTCATCCACTTCTGAAGGTAATGCTGCTGGTGTTGAGGGATGGGACTGTCCCATTCGCATTTGTTTAGGCACAGTTTTTGTAACAGCATTCGAAGCCCAACCATCACCGGTGAAATAAGTCCCAGTGGATCAAACAATTTAGCTGCGATTCGGAGAATGTTTCGCTTGGTAGGTTCCAGATTTCTGACGAATTCCACAACTTTGTTTAGCTTCATGATAAAGATGTCTTCTTCCAAGTTCCAATTAGTTCCAAGCACTTTATGCTCCTTAGTCGGGTCAATCTCATCTAAGCCACCAACGGAGAGTTTCGCGAAGGACTGGTCTTCGTTCGAGGGTGACTCTTGCTCTTTAAGGCGTTCCTTTTTGAGGCGATCTAGGGTGATTTTCTCAATAACTTCTTTCTTGTTTGAGGCCCATTTTCTCAGGTTAAATCCTCCGGCTGCGAAGCAGGCGTTCGTTGTGTTGTAGAGAGCGTAGGCTTCGTCATCGTCTTCGCCGCCAGACGTCCAATCGTCGACATATAGGCCTTCTAATGTGTTGCGTGCTAGGTCTGGATCGTTCTCGTAGTACTTGGTAACATGATGTTTAAGGGTGGCGTTCAGCAGGAAAGGCGAACAGTTCATTCCGAAGATCACTCTACAGAAACGATAGATCAGGACGTTTGGATCTTCACTGTTGATGTCATCGACCCACAGGAATCGCATGAGGTCTCTTTGTTGCTCGTCCACCTCTATGTTAAGAAAGGCTTTCTGGATGTCTGCAACTAATCCCACCTTATGGGCCCTGAAGCGCATTTGTATGTCGGCAATCCCTGCGGTCAGCGGTGGACCAGTATAAACGCAATCGTTCAGCGAGGGACAGCTTGGTTTCACCTTTGCGCTTGCATCGAAAACAACCCTTAATTTGGTTGTTAAGGCGTCACTTCTTAAGACGGCTTGATGGGGTAGGTAATGGATGTCGCGTGACAGTTCTTCTTTCTCGTCCACCAGTTCTATGATGTTCTCACGAAGTTGGTCTTCAAATACTTGGTTGTATTCTCTTAAGATTGAAGGTTCCTTTCGTAAACGTCGCATCAGAGAGTTTAACCTGACGAGGCTAAGGTCATAATTGTCAGGAAGGAGATCTCGCTTCTCTTTCAGGGGAAGCGTCACGCAATAACGCCCGTTTGCAAATGATATGTTCTCCAGAAACGTTTCGTGCACAGTCTCTTTGTCTCGAATTCCAATGGAGTCCAGGTCCCACAGACGACAGAGTAATTCCTCCGTTTGGGGACTTTCGTGTTTTGGTTCAGCGGCAACTTTAAGAACATGTGTTGAAACGAAATTAACGCTTGAAAGTCGCGGACTTTTGCTCTCTCCAGAGACTGGACCAGACAGTACCCATCCTAGAATGGTACAACTTGCCACAGGACCTTCACCGTTTTCTCCCCGTTTTGTCGCGCCAGTGAAAAATGACCACATGAAATCCGCTCCAATCAGTAAATCTATCTCCAATTCTTCGTTTCCATGTACACCATCGGCCAATTCGATATCTCTTAGATGGGCAAATCGTTTTATCGCAGTGTCAATCTCTTGATTTCCGATCGGCGCACAAATTGTCGGCACTACAAAGCATTCAATTTCTTTCGATGACAACTTGTTTGTATTTCCAACGCTGACTTTTATCTTTTCACACGCAGTTGGTTGGCCAGTGACGTCAGTTCCAAAGGTTTTTATTAAAAGAGACTCTTTGCTGATCGTTGGCAGGCTCAACTGGTCACGCACGCGTCGTGTTACGTAACTCTTTTGGCTCCCTGAATCGAAGATTAATCTGGCTTCAATTCCGTTCGAGGCTGTTGTACTTCCATTTTGTATCAGGGCTAAGGCGGTCTGAAGTAACACTGAATCTTGCGATCCCACGTGAAAGGTACTTGCTTGCACAGGAGGAGTCTGTCGGTTTGTGGCATTTCCGTTGTCGCTGTTGTTTTGGCCATTTACCCTGGTTTCCTTTTTCATGACTCTTTCTGGAGTTTCGATTTCGCACAGGCTAACATGATGCCTACCAGAACATTTAAAACAGGCAATTTTCGATTGGCAATCTTTTGCAAGGTGGCTTCTTCTAAGGCAAACGAAGCACCGTCCCTGCTTTTTCAGAGATTCTCTTCTTGCGGCTTTGCTAGTCACGACGTGACAGCTCGCTGTCGGGTGTAGCTGTTTACAAAATGTACAATGCGTTGTACTTGAAGGCGTGTTTTCTGTGAATAATGCCGACGCGCTTGTTGGCTCTCGTTTTCCACTCCTTCGATCATCTGGACTGTATGATTTCTCTTTCGTGGTAAGGGCCGGTACTCCCTCACATCTTTCCCTGTTCTCGACTTCGTTTCGCAGAAGTTGCAGTATTTCAGTAAGATTCCATTCTCCATCCTTGATTTCACGGCCCACCAAAAGGCGAATATCGTCGGGAATTTTGGACATCAGTACGGGAACCAAAAAACTTCCATACGTTTCTGCAGGCACATCTAAAGCTTGTAATCCCCTTACGTGGGCTTCGATTTTGTCGAAGGTTTCTCTCAGTTTTCGAGTGTCCGATGTGTTTTGTAAAGGCGTCAACTTTAGGAAGCTATCCATGTGACTACTTATAATTACTTGCTTGTTCCCGAATCGCTTCGTTAGAAGGTCAATGGCTGCGCTGTAATTATCACTCGTTAAAGGTAGACCTGCGATTGTAGAGGCTGCAGATCCGTGTAAAAGGCTTCTTAAGTAGTTGAATTTATCGATCTTGTGTAATTCGGGATTTTCGTGGACTGCGCTCCTAAAGCTATCCCAAAAGGTAAGCCACTGGCTTGGATCCCCATAAAAATTCTTCAAAGTAAGTCGAGGCAGTTTCGCGTGCTTGTTTGCAATGGCTGGGCCTTCTGATGCTTGGCTTGGCGACGGAGCACCATGCTCATGGCTGTCTTTTCGTGACAACACGCTTTCAATTTCGACAACAATCTCCAATATCTTTTCACTGAAGACGCCAGCTTCTTCGATCTCTTCTTCAATCGCTTTCTCGTCATCTAGGGTGTCTAAAATATCGGCGTCCAAACTATGAATAGTTTCTAGTCGATCTTGAAGCGACATTTTCAGTTGTTTCAGCTTGTTTTCTAAAGACGGATCGTAGTTTTTTACGATTTCTTCTGCTTTGGCCATCAGCTTCGTTGCGTACGAGCGATGCCCCTGTCGTGATTTTTTCTTCTTCGTCATGTTATCCAATGTTATCCGGCTCGAAGAAGGACCATGTAATGAAAACTTCCTTTAATGGCTAATTCGTTCCTCCGTTAAGGCTCAAAATCTAAGGCTTCACAATATATCACTATATCCGATCTCTTAACTCCGCGCGCTTCTCTATTGCTATTCGAGTCCTGTTTCGCAATGTTCTTTCTTATGTCTAGGCCAATCTTAAAACAATCAAAATACATGGATCGGATATCACAAAAGTAATTAAGGTTCGCTTTTCACATCCGGTTGGTTAACAATTGATCAAGTTCAAAGTTCTTCATTAACTATTTCAATCTTTCGTCAAGTTCCAGTTCAAAGTTCATTTTCTCGACAAGTAGTTGCCATGTAGCTGCATCGGAGGATGAGCCAGGATGGAAAGCAGGACATTTCGTAGCATTCTGTGTCCCGTGCTCTGCTTGCTCAAGAGAATCTTCCGAAATCGCAACTGAATCCATTCAGTCCACTTCATCATCACCAGCATCATCATCATCATCAAACTCCTCTTTTGTGAAGCCGTCAAAGAAGAAAAGCTGTAACTCCAGCTGCAACAGAGCCTGCCTGACATTGGAAAGGCGACATGAAATAATACAGTTTGCAAAGGACAATCCGACATTGGGCTACCGAAAGCTCGCAAAAACGTTTAGTGTTGGCAAAACCCAAATACAAAGCATCATAAAGAAGAAACAGGAAATTCTAGAGGCATATGAAAACAACCAAAGAAAGGGGTTAAAACGGCAAAGATCTGGAAAGTACGCAGACGTCAACGAGGCGGTTTGGGAGTGGTATTGTCTTTGCAGGTCCTCCAATATTCCAGTCTCCGGGACAATGCTCCAAGAGGAAGCCTTAGTAATAGCTGAAAAGCTACATGTTGATGGTTTTGTTGCTTCCAATGGATGGTTACAACGTTTCAAAAATGCGCACAACATTTCTACAATGGTCGTTGCCGGAGAGGAAGCAGATGTCAGTCCGCAAACACTAGAGAGCTGGAAAGAACGATCCAAAGAACTGATTAAGGGATGGAAGCCAGAGAACGTCTGGAACATGGACGAGACTGGGTGCTTCTGGAAGGGTCTTCCAGACGTTAGCCTCGGTGAAAAAGGGAAAAGATGCAGTGGCGGCAAGCAGTCTAAGCAAAGAAACACTTGGGCATTTTTTGTGAATGCTGCAGGTGGAAAAGAAGATCCCGTAATTATTGGCCATGCTGTTCAGCCTCGTTGTTTCAAACGTCTGAAAGACAGGAAACGGCCATATGGATGCTACTATTTTAGCAACAAGAAGGCGTGGATGACTAACGATATCATGGATAACATTCTTAGCTCACTAAACCAACGCTTACAGCAAAGGCAAAGGAACATTTTGCTCTTTTTGGATAACGCGCCTTGCCACTCCACAAATCTCGAGGGGAAATTTTCGAACATCACCTTAACGTTTTTGCCCAAAAATACTACGTCAAAGACGCAGCCACTTGACAGTGGAATCATCGCAAACTGGAAATGTAAATACAAGAAGCGCCTTTTACGTCATGTTTGCAGCAAAGTCAATGTATCTAATCCAGTAATGCAAGTGAGATTGTCAAATCCGTTGATCTCCTAATGTCCATTGAATGGGAGTGATACGGTCATTAAATGTTTCAAGCGTACTGGCCTATATCCCGAGGCGGAAGTGGAGGAGGATGAGGATGACCCTTTTGAAGGTGAGGAACTGTCAAGCTTGCAATTTCTGGTGAATTCTCTCAATGCTTCTTGTCCAGCGCAAGAATTTGTTTGTTGTGACGACGACCTTGAAGTTTGCTCCGGCCTCGTGGACCCCTCTGACCCAGAATGGAGAGCAAAAGTGAGGGAGGACGCTTTGGTTCAAAATGATCAAGACCCAGAAATACAAGAAGAAGTTGGTGCGAAAGGGCAATGTGTGGATGACGGGGAAGAGAAGGCACCGGAAATCAAATCCGACCGGGAAGCGCTACAAATAGCCGAAAAGCTTCTCGAATATGCAAGATATAAAGGGAATGAGAAACTTTCGCTGGTCCTGTCTAAATCAACAGATCTGCTTCAGGAAATAGTTATTCGAAACCAGAAACAATCTTCAATTTATGATTACTTTAAGAAATAACTAATTTGTACAAACACTGAAAGAATCCATGTACCGCGCGTATTATCGTTTCTGTTTTGCTGTTATGTTTTTGCATTTAAAACACTAATTAAAATTGGTAATGAAAGGTATTGAACTTGAACTCTGGATAGCTTCCTTAAGGAAATGGAACTTTATCACAGTACAGAGTAGCCGTTGAATGTTAATTGTTAACAAACATTGCGCAATTTTTTACAAACCTCTATTAAGCGGACACCCTCTATTAAGCGGACTCTTGGGAAGGTCCCGAAGGTGTCCGCTTAATAGAGGTTTCACTGTACTAATATGAAAACATTGGCCAAATACCATGCCTGTAATCACTGTGTAATCGGCGAAAAAACATTTCAAAATATACTTATCGGGCCTGGTAAGTTACCGAGACTTTCGAGAAACAGGCCCCTGGGGTCATCCATATGCTTTTGCCCATGGTTCCTAGTTGGTACTCATGCTTTAGCTTCATTTTTTCTTCTTCCCTTTGTAAATTAATTTGCGGCTGTTCGAGATACTGAGAAAGCTTAAGCTGTTGAAGTTTAAGTCATGCTAGCTCACGACATTTTTTAGCCCCACGCGACTGCATACTCCACACTTTGCTACTAGTACTTTAGTGTGTCCAAATTGTATAATTATGCAATTAACTCTGAACTGTGAACATTTTAAAATTTCCATTCCCAATTTATTATTGTGCCACTATGGCACTTTTTCAGTATACGTTAATCAACTCAACCCTTTGTTTTTATAGTTTCAGATGATGACAGGATGACCCAAATGTGGTCTCATATAATAAATCAATTTGTATTTTGCATGTTCGATGTGAATGTGTTCACATGTACATTCCTTGCAGAACTCCTAAAACTCCTATTAAAATCTTTCACAAGCTTGACTAAAATGGGTAAGTGTAGTTTTTAGGGTAACACTGTAAATGCCCTTAATGTTCCTCCCTTCTGCTTGAAACCTGATTTTCTTCTTTTTCTTCTTTTTCTTTTCAGCCGTGGCGTTGCAGAGACATCACCTTACTATGAAGTCATAAAGAAAAATGATGTTGAGGTTGGTGTTTTCATAAGTACAACTTTGATGCGTACTCTAGACCCCCACCCCCCACCCCCCCAAAAAAATATAGTAATAATGATAATAAATAAATTTCGATAAGTGCAATCACTCTTTTCTTAGAACTCATAAATTTTCAGTTTTCCATCATGCAATTCAAACTCACACTTGGTCAAAACTGGAACTGACATATTAAAAACTCACCAAACCTCTCTGGGTTAGATCTCCCTCTATTTTTTAAATATGCAATTCTGTACTGCTCTTATACCTTTAGATTATCTTACCTGTGCCTTAAATGGCATGTGTTAAAATAACATAGTCTGTCAATAACTAGACCAAAAAGTGAAGTACTTGTCCAGCTAATGTCTCCTCTAGTGTAATTTATCCAATATACAATACAATACAATATATATAATATATATCCATGTTCACAGACGTTTTCAACTACTGAAACATGACCGACATTCAGCCTTTTTAAATGGTTCTCAACTTAAAACTTGCCCAAATGTCAAGAAAATATATTATTCTTACTAATAACTTGCAATTTTAAGAAGTTATTGCATACAATGTTTTCCCTCTTAGGTTTTGTTTACCTTTAATGAACAAGATGACATTACCCTACATTATCTCAAGAACTTTGACAGGAAAAATATCATTGCTGCTGAGAATTACTCCTCCACTGAAAGCGAAACCAAACCAGTTGATACAGAAGATGATGCTTCTCAGTCAGAGCAGTCTTTGGGTTTGTATACTACATACTACATATGGTTAAGGAGACAACACGAAAATTAGCACAAAATAAGGCCTTTAAGGCTTGATTAAAGTTGGAAATCTTTCAAACATGCATGCTAATAGTGTTTGCAATATGCGCTCGGCCTCCACTTTTTGGCTTTCTGAAAAGATAGTAAAACAAGAGGTTCTGGCATGAAAGTGTCCTGGCCTTCTCACCTACAGTTGGCAATCAATTAGTCAAGTGGAAACAGTTGATGTGTTTTAGACTAAGCATGTAGTGAAAGATCTCGTCTATTTCACAGGATGCAAGGTCCAATGAATGAGAGACAACTGCATCTCCATTTTTATTTAAAATGTTGTCTATGAAGAAGAAGTGACTTAGGAATACATTTCACTATAAAAAAGTGTGTAAAGACATCACTTAAACATTCAAATGTGGCTTAAGAACGACAACATACACTAGTTTAATGCCATTAAAATTAACGGGGATTAATGGGGACTATTCACCCAATTTGCCAAAAAAATGAGTGTGGATGAAAATCGACCCAATTTAGAAAAATCTGTGTGAGTGCTACAAATTATTTAATTAATCAGGACGTTTGCGACGTTTGCCCTACGCCAATGAAAAAGAAATCCGCTGACAAATTGTAACATGTTTATTGACCCATATGATTGAACCAACCAATCAGACCGATAAATCAGTATGTGTAAAATAGTTTTAGACCTGCACCAAAAAGGATAGCTCCTCCCACTTATTTGTCACGTAGTCAGCACTTCACCCTCTCATAAGTGGTTGCAGACGACGTGAGTAAAGAGAATGAAAATGTAAAAAGTTTGGAATCATTATAACAGCGGTACTTTTAACTTAGGTTAGAAGGATTTTTTGGGCAAAATATGGCAATTCATTAGTAATCACGCTTGCATTTTGTACCAAATCACTAAACTTTCCCAAGTTACCAGACAAATTTGAATACGAATTCGAAATTTGTTCTGGCAATTTTCTGTTTTTGCTTCCATCCAAACTATGCAATGTTGACAACTCAGTGTCTGTAACGAAATGACTTGTGACGTAGTTGAACCTAGGTTCCGTTTATAGTGTGGGTCCGTGTTATGTGGGAATTTTTACTTGCAATCTCGTACCCAGAGTCTTCAGGCTCTTTGGTCAGCGGTTAGTCGCCAGGAGAGACTCAGGGGAATTCGAAAAAATAATATATATTTTTTAATTGTTTTTTTCCCGTAACGGCTTGCATGGATTTATCCCGGAAATCCCACTGTAATAAAATTCCAATTGTTCAAAGTCCTTCCTGGCAATGAACCACTGGCCAAAGAGCCTGAGTACTCTGGATACAAGACTGACTAATCAATGGATTTTCTTTGCGTAAAACAATATCATTAAAGGCCCATTTCCACCCTTGAAATCATGCAATTGTTCATTGGAGCAACCCAGTTGGTGAACTATTTTTATCAAGCTTTTCTCAAGCACAACATTCCTGTAGTCTGGAAATTGCGCTGTGTTCTTGTTAAATTGCCCTGACGGTGTCATTGAGTAAAGACCTACAAATTTTAGCTTATTTCTTCATAAAAACAGTTGAATCCATTGATGTTTTTTAATTAGGTTCGTCTGAACAAACTCTTACTGGTCAGTCATACAATACAGAGGAACATGAAAACTGTGGAGAAGATGCGGCATTTCGGTGACAAACTATTGAAGTGAAAGATTCATTCATTGTTTTTATGGGTTCTATTTTAAGTAAAAGCCTTTTTCGATCTCCTTAATCCTGCCTGTTTATCGGGATTTACGAAACAGTGGCTCGTGTAACGTTGCGGCTTTGTTCGTGAGAGTGGCCGACGGTGCTGATCGTTTTAGTGGCAAACAGTAATATCCACTGCAATGAAACAAAATGTAAACATACTATATATTGCGTGAGCTCCGATGCATCAGACATAATACAGATTCACCATCCATGTTTTCTACAATTCTGTTTCTTCCACGTTATTTTCTCTCTTTTACAGATGATAAAAACAGATCGCAAAGAATCAAAAACCACAGACGTAACTCTTGTCTTTCAACACGACGACAAAAATTAACTGCTATCATTGTTGTCAGACTCTCCAACTTTGGCTTCAATTGGCAACATTTACAATCATATACAGAATACATACAAAAGTACTGGACAAAAATATGCCAAGAAAGACGGGGAACACATTAACAACAAGCGAATTAAAATATGTACGGGATTGCTTTGGGAAAGGCGATGACAAAAGGTTCCTGTGTATTGTTGAGGATTTCAGTAATTTTGTGTTACATGAAATTCAGATTGCGGCGTGCGATGCATCTCTGATGAAAATGGGCCATTAAAGCCAAACACGTGTTCTTAAGTTTCACTATAACTAGAGATATTTGTTTTCAGAATCTCTTACAGAGGAGCAAGCAAAGGACTTAGCCAACTGGATAAGCATTGTCCTTGGAAAACAGAAAGTATCTGTAGTCAAGGTTTGAGTCTTATGTTTTCAATACTGATAGAGAAAAAAAGATAGTAATTTTCATCTTGTGGTAGTTTATCATTAACAAGCATGAGATTTTACTGCAGCTTCTGGGGTGCAAAATCATCACATTCCTCTGGTCCTTTTAAATCTTTGACATGTCACGATCATTCCCAAAGAAGAAAAGGCGGTGTAATTTTGGGTTAACTAAGAAAGTATCATGTTCACAGCTCTTAGGGATGAGGGGGGAGGGATTGGGCATGGGAAGTGGTTGGATGATTACACCTTGAGATTTTCTGTCGAGGGCGCATGTTTGTTGGATGCAGCATGGTGGTGATTTGTCTATCATAAGCCACCAGGTCGGCGGGATGCCTTTGCCTTGATGCTGTTAAAGCAAGCTGTTTCGTAATCAACTTAATAGCTCTTTTCGCGGTTAAGTTACCCGCTGAAGGTAGTATCGCGGGCAAGCGCAGAAGGGAGGCAAATTTGGGTTAAAACCGTTAAAATCACGCGTATGTGAACAGCAAAAATCAGTTGTGGTTATTTTTCGGGTAAATCGTTCCATTTCACACGTAAAACAACATCGTCTGTCATGGCTTGGAAGTTTTGCTCCGTGTTTGGCTGTGACAACAGCGCAAAAAAAGAAGATTTCCTGCGTGCAAGGCTGCAAAAAGTCTCATTCAAAAGAAAAGTGCACCCACGAGAGGAAATACCCGGAATTACAAAATGTTTTGTTCTTTTTCTCCCCTAAAGAAGCAGAATCACTGAGGAAGTGGTTTCATTTTTAAAGGAGAAAAGACATCAAAAGCGTAAACCAAATTACATCGAATCACATGATTTGTTCCGTTCATTTCCAAGGAGGAGTAGGATATTGTAAGGCATATCCAGTTCCAACCATCTCTAATGATCCCGCGATTGCGCTTCGCCTTCACACTAATACAACAAAGCGTAAAGCGCCAAGAGCACGATCACTCTCGGTTGAAGTGAAACGGAAGTGCCACGAAACAGTCTCACAAGTGACCAGCACCACCATGAACAATGAGCGCGAACAATTTCCACATTTGGAACCTCTGGGAGCAGAAAATGGAGACGAGCACAGCGTAGCAGACTCTCTTGTCCATGATTTTGCCTCAGCTGTAAAGCAAGATCGAATTATTCATCCGTTAATTGTTCACTGGGAACCAAACAAACTTTTCTGAGCTCAGACGATCTTGACGAACAAAACCAAGAGATCAAGCGCTTAAAAGCTAAACTGGAAGACAAAGAAAATCTTCGGAGAGAGTTATTTATCAGGGACGACTCTGCGGTGAAATTTTACACCGGAATACCCTCCCTAACGTTACTTATTGCTATTTTTAGTATTCTGAAACCTGCAGCGGAAAAAATGAAGTATTGGGTGAGAGGAGAAAGTAACTAAGCGGGAAAATACATGGTAAGATTTTTTTCTTTGCTGTATTTCAATTTTTTTTTAAATAGTCACTAAATTATTGATTTATAAGGAAGTATTTAAGACGGGCTCATTTAACAGTTCACAGTACTGTCTTGTAATTTGGTGGATGAATAGTACAATTCGATATCAACTGATTGATGATTAAATGTGGTATTCTGGCAACAAATGCCTAGACATTGTCAAACATTCTATATTTATCATATCAGGCTACCTCAGCATAACCTGCAAGAATAACCTGATAACTTATCCTTTTTCTAATTTAAGGTGTTTCTGGACCCGGTGGAGATTTTTAACTTTGTACAACTGTATCTTGATATCCTGACCATTATTCAATTTTAAAAAAATGGGGTCACCGAGTACATTTTTGTGTTTTTAGCTCATGAAAGTTGTTAACTCTAGGTCGAAAAGATACTCATAATGTGTACATTAATGATGGGGAATTATTTTCCTACCAATATGCAGCAAACAGTGATGTAAACTGTTTTGAACCACCTTGACCGAGGTGGCACAAATTATTTGATAAAGGTGGGGAGGGGGGTGGAGGATCATGGAAACTTATTTAGGCGTCTAGGGAATACTCCCCCACCCCAGAAAATTATCAAATGCAGAGGCCTGGAAAGGCATTTCAGCTTTTTTAACTAAGTTTTTTTTTTTTTTTTTTTTTTTTTTGGGGGGGGGGGGGGGGAGGTAAGGGGTTGAGGTAAGGAGGAGAGAGGCCAAGCACCAGCTGCTGTTCCCAAATAAACTAAATAATATACTTGTACAATGTAGAACTTGGCTTTTTATCTTAAAATAAAACTTCTTATTTTATTTCCTTAGGAGTGATACAAAACGGAAATCTGGGCCTAAAAGACAGTTACCATTGTTTGATGAATTTGTTATGACTCTAGTCAAAATAAAACATGGCCTGACAGGAAGGTTTGTGGCTGTCATCTTTGGTGTATCAAATACTCTGGTCACAAAAATCTTTGTCATGTGGACAGCTCTTCTTGCTCGTGAAATGCAATACCTCATTTACTGGCCATCAAGAGATCAGATTAAGAGTTGTCTACCAAAGTGTTTCAAGAATTACCCAAATACTAGGCTCATCATTGACTGCACTGAATTCCAGGTAGAAAAATCCAAAACACCCACAGCACAAATTCAAACATGGAGTGAATACAAACAAAGAAATACATTAAAGTGTCTGGTTGGCATTTCACCTTCGGATGCATTTACATTTATTTCCAAATTATGGTCTGGGAATGTATCTGACAAGGAACTTACAAGGAAGTGTGGCATTTTAGATCTCCAAGACGCTGAAGATGACATCATGGCAGACCGTGGCTTCACAATACGAGATTATTGTACAGAGAGGGGTTGTGCATTAAATATCCCTCCTTTTTCAAAAGGAAAACCATTATCAAGTAAGCAGGTCACAAAAACAAGACGAATTGCCTCCTCAAGAAATTATGTTGAACGTGCTATTGAGAGGCGAAAAAATGTCTCTTTTCTGCAAAAGGTGATTCCTCTAAAAGTTATACACACAATAGACAATGTAGTTATGATTTGTGCAGCTATTTGTAACCTGTACCGAAAGCTAGTCAAATAAACATTTAACTTAACAAACCAGGAAGAACATACTCCAGGAAGAATGCTTTCAGTTTCTCCCTCAAATGAAGCCAAAACTCTTAACCAAATGGCACATTCACAATACAAACACCCTTGTCAGTGTAAATAAGAAGTGCACCTTCCTCAAGTTCACATGCCGCCATTTCAATCTGTATCTGAGTGTACTATGGACTATGGAATTTCCATAAGCATTTTACTTCAACAACTCTGCCATCAGAGGTTATGCCATCAGGTCTGGCACCAAGGAATGAATAGTCATTTAACAGAACAAGCCTAGTCTTTCTAACTGAAAATGTCGGCGAATTTAACTTCTCAATTGAAACATAATGTTCTGTTGCATCATCTTTATGAATTCGTCCATACTTTACTTGTGGAGGAAGCTTATCATCGTCCAAAGAACCTTTACCCATTGTAGCATTAATTAAGCTTGTAGGATCAGTTCCTTCTCTCCTAGTGTTCACTCTATGTGCCACCGAACCTGTAGTACGGCCAATTCTATGCTTAAACCAATTTGAATTACTGCTTTGGCCCACAGTAATCGATGATATTTCCTCTCTTTGGTCTTTGCTGACTTTGTAGTTCAAAACATAATTCTCGGCAAATTCTAAATGTTCACCTGTAGTTAAGGTTTGTTCCTTGGAGTCCGTCTTAAGCTCTTTTATTATATCAGACATGTGGTGTAATGACAGCTTCCTCCCCTTTAATAACATTGATATCATGCTCAATAGGAAAGTCTTCTCGAAGAGGATTTGCTTCTGGGGTGATTACAGCATCAGGCAAACAGCATCAGGATGAATGTCATGTATTGCATACTGAAGGATTTTTTGCCTCTTTTCACAATATGCAACAACTGAATGAGGGCTGGGATCAAATTGGTGGCTTTCAAGTTGACCTAGCAGGAACGCTCCTGAGTGGTCCATTTCGAGCACGTGGGCGAAATCCGGCTCTCTGATTGGCTACTGGCTAAACCCTCGTCTATATACTGCTCACGTTTTTCAAACATTTCTCCATAAGTTTTTGGAACACGAAGAATCGGGCCATTAAAAAAGTACTTCAGTACAAATAAACAATCAAACTGGCAATGTCTTGTGAGGTCGATGCAACAATATCCCCTATTTATTTACATCCAATTTATGTCATTTACTAAATACGTCACTGTTATGCATGGGTTAACCTAACCGTGCTTTCCGGTTTTCTGTAGACAGTGTTTTTTGGCTCACCAGTTGAGTTTTTTGGTTTGATCAGAGAGTTTGCCTTTCTGCGAAGACGTTACATGGTGTGAGAAGTTCTCGTATTTTGTTAATCGGTGCACTGTTAAGTATGCCATTTCCTTTCTCCCTCGAGAAATTATTTCACTGTCCTTGTCCTAAGCAAGAACTTAATGATCCCCGAATGCAGGACAAGTTCAAGATCATTCGGCTTCATCACCTCTGTGTTGGAACCACAAATGGGCTTTATGAGCGCTATTTGTTCATCAAATACAACCAAGCAGTCAGTGAATTCATTGATGCTTATATAGCTGCTCTTCATTCGCTCTCCAAAACCCATAATTATGATGTGCTCATGGATAATTTAATCTGAGATCTAGACAAAGGAATTTGGTGGAAGCTTCACCAAGAAAGAAAGCTAACGTTGACATCTGCCGTCTCAACGAATGCACGAGCAACAAGTGCAGAAAATGAAGCAAACTGAAAAGTATCCTATCTGCGTGCTGTTGATTAAAAAGAACTCAATGAGGCAGCATCTAAGGCAGGTCATCTCATAGACTGCAGGCTTTGTGGAGAAGAGCGCCCAAGCAAAAAAGAAGACTGTCCAGCCTGGGGCAAGACTTGTGCCAAGCAAAAAAAAAAAAAAAAAAAAACACTCCGCTGCGATGTTTGGTAAAGGAAATCTGTGGCCACCCGGTAGCAAGAAACCAAAAGGAGGAGGTCCAACAAACGACAAAAGAGCACCACAAAGCGAAAGTTAACCCTGGCCCATCCACCGGAATTGAGAAATCGTGATTATGAATCAGTTTACTGAGTCTACGTAAAGGGGCCTACCAAAAAGGTTAACATGCAAATGTTGATATGCACATTAAAATTCCAACTAGACAGCACTGCAAAAACTTCTCGGAGATATTTACCAGAAAGTTTTGAACGATCCTGAACTGAACTGTCGGATAAATAATAGCATCACGCACAAATGTAATGGCTAAAAATTCTGAGCTTATTCCACTTGGATGTGTTACGTGGAATACCGTTAACCCCAAGAACAATGAACAGCATCTGACAGACTACACATCGTGGTTTAGAAAGCACACAAAACTCTCCTTGGAACTCAGTCCATTCAGCACTTCAGCCTGACGCCATTCAGTTTGGATAACATCACGCTTGTATCAGAAGAAAACCGTGATTGGTCTAGTATCCTCAAGGATTATCTTAATAAGCTTTATTTACCCATCTTAAAATAAATATAAAATGGATTTACATAGCTGGATCTTAGTTAAAAAATATACATTCAATCATCAATAAACAAAGGAGCCTTGTGGCTCGTGCCATGAAAGAGTTTGCGTGTCTTTGGGTTTTCGACCTTGGTATTGCTACTGAGCCTGGTACTGATCTCAGGTTATAGCTATAGAGTGTTTTCACATGACGTCACGGCGGCCATGTTGTAGTCCCAAAACAAACAAATGGCGGCCATGTTGGTGTCCCAAACTAAACCTCTGGGAATTGAACTCTATTTTTATGTAAATACTTTCTTTTGTTTCAGTAAACCAATATGGCCGGTAGTCACGTGAATGAAAACACTCTATAGCTAGTATTTGGCTTTATAATGAAAATTTGATTTCGGTGGTTTTCATCATTTCCAATTCTTAACAATTCATGCTTTGTCGCTACGTTTCGTCTTTCCTCCAATGTCGGAAAGGATGATGATGTCCAAACTCCTGGTTTATGTGGGCTCCAACTCATCTGCAAGGTATTTCGGCAAACCGCCCCAAACTGGGGATGCATATTCGAGGAGTGGACGTATCTTACTACAATATCCTGTGGTGCCGATCTTTGTGGGTAGATTTGCTTTCCTACATTCGCGCAAGTAATACAGTCTCTTGTTGGCTTTCTGTCTGTTCAACGCGATAGTTCCAACGCAGGTTATCCTGTTGCCATAACCTTTCAGGTTATCCTGTTGCCATACCCTCAGTAATTTATGGGGATTTTTTTCAGTGTAGCGGCCAAGTTGAAAGAGAAATTGCATCTCACGGTAGACAGGACAGTTCCTCCTGTCGTGTTGTCTGTTTGGAAAGTTCCCTCGGTTGTCAAAGAGCTGTTGAACTAAGGGATCGACCTTGTTGATCAAGGAATTCGCAATCAATCACTCACCGGATATAGTACCCTCTACCTGTCATCGATGTGGCTTGCTTCCTGAACTAACAAAGGCTAAAGTGTTCAGCATAGCGTATGCAAAGAATGGTTTCTGGCATGTACAGTTAGATATTGGCAGCAGCTACTTAACAGCATTTGGTACGCCGTAAGGTAGGTACAGGTGGACCTGCACACCCTTCAAGATATCTCAAACACCTGAAGAGTTTTAGCGTCGACTCAACGATCCCTTAGAAGGTCTGAATGGTGTTCTGCCTTTTTTTGATGACATTCTCACCTATAGGTTAGGAGAGTCATACTGTGTCTGACTACATTTCGAGATAATCGACAATGTTTAAAATGAGAGGCTATGCGCTAACGTTGCTACGGTAATAGTTGTTGCTTGGAAACCGAGGAGAAAATTTACTTTGATCATATGTTCATAAGATGATGTAGTATGAAGGGGATCGTAGTTTATCTGCTATGTGAGATTATAATTTCAAAACTTCCACCCTAAGTCCAGAAAAACTGCTGCGAGCCTTCTTAAAACCTTATTAATTTAAAATAATCCATTAGTTTAGGTCATGTATCGGATGATTTTATACCAGAATTTTGATGATTTTGTGCTTCAAAGTTGCCAAGATATTCCTATCTACAATCGTGGACAAAAACTTGTTAAGAAAACTGCGAATTTTGCACATATATTTCAATCTACCTTAAAGGAAACACCGCCTGGAGAGTAGCAAACCTACACTCCCCCTCCCCCTAACTCAATGCTGCTTTGAAGGCCGGACGATGACCTAACCTTTTTTTTCCGTTTTGTCCACGATTGTAGTACCCAGTGTCTGGTAGGGAACTTGTGTATAGTCCCGTCAAGTACACTACGTTTAATGGCCATTTTGAAATAGCCTCTTCCACCTATGTTTACCGCTTGCTGTCACAGTAAGTTAAAGCAGTGTTTTTGTCTTGGACACAGTGTTTTAAGGAAGGCATGGGTATGATCATAGGTGTGACACGGTTTCATCCTTCTCAACTAAAAAAGAACTGATCAGTAGTAATTAGTGGTTAAAGAAGTGGGTTAACTTTCTCGTGTACAAAATTCCTTCGAACGTTATTCCTACATTACTAGAAATACGTGACTCGCAAAACCTCGCGAAGCTGGGGCTGGGTGGAAAGCCCTCTTTACTCGTATTGTAGCATCGAATGAGGAGATTAAAAGGTTTCTGAACATAGCAACTATTTTGATGAGCATGGTCTTTTCGTAGTTCCACAGGCTAGTTTGCGGTTTGCGGTTAAAAATCTATTTCTGAAGAAAATGAAATGTACAACGGGCGTGCAATGCTGTCGTGTTCGATGAATTTATTTCCCACGGAAAATTATTTTACCGCGGCCACAAAACGTGTAATTTCTTCAATGCAATCTTTCACAAAAAAGATTTCTGGAAGAAAGGGAAAAGATTCTGGAGAGATTGATCTGTATCCAGGGAATATTGATTAAATTTTATCCGACACGCAAACTTTCCCGATGTATGCAAATTTTGCTGCAGACGACGCCAGACAACCTGACGTCATTCATACTTTGTTTTTCACCGTTGCTAGGCAATATGCGGACACCTTCACGGAAATATATAAACATACATACATACATACATATATATAAATATATGTTCGGCTCGAATTTTCACGGCTTAGCTCCCGAGCGCGGCCTTCGGCGGGCCTTCGGCCCGACAAATTTATTAACCTCGCTTCGCGAGGAAATAAATGAGCCATTTCCTAACGAAAACATCCATTCACGACCAATTTTAGAAAGTCAAAGTGGTTAATAATAATCCTCTTTATTCACATTCACCTTACAAGTTATTCAGTGAAGTTAGGTAGCGTTCAATTGACTATAATCCAGAACCCGGACTGAGAATAAACGATATAGCCTACAATTTCTCATTTAAGGTACGTTTGTGAAGACATCTGGAAACCTTTGCTGGCACATAATATTTAAAAGCTACTTTCTTCTCCGGGAAGGGGGAGTTTCTGTATTCTTTGTACGTATTCTTATTCCCGAATAAAACAATGAACGCAGCTTTTGAGAAAATGTGTCAGTATCAATACAGAATCACTTTTAATGTTGATTTTATAGAACCGATAACTCTGTGACATTTAATCCCTTGACTTAACTTCAAGTAAATGGTTTCTCTGGTGGTGCAAAAAAAAAAAAAAATCAGAATGGTTGTGGGGATGAGATGTTCTTTTAGGCGTTCTAATTGAGTGTGTATTGGCAGGTTTCTAAGCACCTGAGTCAGACGAATCACCCAGTGATGGTGACTATGCCAGACATGGTAGCAGCAAAACACTTGCTTAAAGTCTTGAGAGCAGAACAACTCCAAGACATCGACACCGCCATGTATCCAAGTATTCATCCTTCACTTGAAATAAACCCCAGGTATGAACATCGTCCATTACTAGAATACAACTAGTAATTATGCAAGGTTTATCTTTTGATGTACTGATTTATACAAGGTACTTACGATAGGAGTGTGCACCCCATTCTGACACAATACTCCATCACAAGTTTTCTCTTGTGTGTGCATATAGTTTTGTATGCCCACACGACAGGTTATGTTTGTTAGACATAGTCAATGGCATGTACTGCAGGCTTGGAAATTCACAGGATGTAGACTCCATTCTATTTCTGAAGAAAGCACTAGGTGGTGTCTCCTTTCATTTGGAAACAAGAAATCTGTTTCGGACTTGAAATTCTCCCTTCCAGAACAAAATGGTTGCAAAGGAAACAGTTGAAACCAACAGTACGTTGAATATTCAGTTGCCCTCAAAGTCATGAAAGTTTTACTTATATAACGAATGTCAAAAACTTCGTATGAGTAAATTTCGTCCTTCGGCTATTCTACAACCTGAACATTCTTACGTCTTATCTGTCTCTTATTAGCCATGAATTAATCAAGCATTTACAAGATGTTCGGTCAAGGAATGCAGAATTGGCAGTGCTGGTGGTGAATCAGGTCAGTGTGTACAGTATAGACGGCTTCAGTACAGTTCAGGACTCTTTAAGTTCTTACAGTCTTTACTGTTAACTTAGGTGAGTTATTTCCGTGTTCTCTATCTTATCTGTTATCCATGACAGAAAAGTATGCTGTTACGCACTGAACACATTTTCTTATCGCATTACCGTTGGGCAAAACACAACAAAAGGTACAGTGCGAACAAGGTATTTATTGGCGGTGGGTGGGTAGGTAAAAATCTCGGTACTGACCATCCCTTCAAGCAGATCGGCTGTCTACAAACAATTCCAGTAGCTATGCACTTGCTACTTTCCCTACAATGTTGCACTTGTGAAATGCTTACAAATACAAATTTGTGTAGTTCATCTTACGTCGAAGGTGAAAATTTATGCGGTACGAATAGCAGTTTCTATTATGCTCAGCATTCCTTGTCCTATAGGTAGCCTGGTCCTGTTTATTGGCAGGTTGAGTAGATCTTTGAATAGGGCTAATTGGCAGAAAAGATTTTGCCAATTTCGTTGCCTTTGGTATTCTTAGTGAAGAATGTGTGATCTAAGCAATGAGTCATTAAGGTTTTTAAAGGCAATGAAATCATTGCAACTATGCACTTTTTCCATTGCTGGTGAGCGTTGGCGAGACAGCACACTAGGTGGTTCACACTAAAGACTCAAGTGCACTTGAAGGACAGGTACACTTAAAGTACACTTAGGTTTTTGCTAAAAAACAAGGGATTCGCGCTAGGCAGTTTACGTGCAGTTGCGACTTATCGACAGCATCCAAACGGAGAGGTCGAAAGAAACAAACTGCATTTGCTGCATGGGAAAAGGCTGGCATGCTGTCGGCGAACGAGTATTTATTTGAGAAGTCCACAACGTATCACCATCGTCAAAACAAAAAGATGGTGTTGCACTCTAAAAGGTCAGTGGATTTGTTCGCAATCTTGCATTGATGCTTCTATTCAACGAAAGGAAAATATTTTTATCGGTGTCCCTTTAGCGGTTCTAGCGGAGGCCCTGCTACGTTTTCGAGTTATTAAAGTTTAAGAAATACTTATGTCAAATTGTAGTCGATAGAGTCGTCCTCATCCTGTACTGGGTATTTATAGTACTGAACAACGCCATGTTTGGGCTACAAAAAAAATCTCTCCAACCCGCAAACGCTTGCCGACAAATCCCGCCATCAGGATATTTCGGGTGAGGAATGATTGACAATCTAGAAATTGGCTAGCCATGTTCTGATCGGGTAAGTGCGCTGGTAGGGAAGGTTTGAGCCTTACTTTAGAGTGCACTTCGACTCTTCGGTCGTTTCCTCGGCAACTAAGTGTGATCAGCCAAGTGAAACGACACCCGTTCACACTCAAGTGCACTTGGAGTGCCTCATGTGAACCCACCTACTATCCTTTACAATGGGGAACAAATCCAAAACTAGTCTTAAAACTTGTCGGATGTAAGATCGGAAGCATGTAACTCAAATTGTATTTTGTTGGCACTTGCTCGTGCTTTTAAGATACTAAAATACGAGAGGAAGCGACTGAATTATAGAAAATACATCATTGGAATTCGTTTTCCAGGAGTTAAATAAAGAATGATAACTACTCCGAAAAACACTGTGAAAACTTCCAAGCTTAGAAAAGTATTGTAACATTTCGATTGTTATTACAAGACCTTTATCAAACGTAACAGAACAAACCCTTATACGAAGGGCCACTAGGAAGGTGATGAAAATATTAATATGCTAACAATTGCAACGTTAGATATTACAAATTCGTTACCGCTATACTCAGACAACATAGACAACATAATCTGCAGGTGTTCAATTCCTTACAGGAAGCCATACATTTTTTTTTTCTATAATCATAGTCAGGCTTTCATGCTTTTGCTTGGGTAAGTTAGGTTAAAGATAAGTTGTTTTCTTTCAGTTGTTTGATAATGCCATGATGTCTGCAGGACTGCTTCATGACGCTCGAAGCATGGTGGGAAGGCTGAATTCTTTGTTAGCCACAGTTCTGACTTCCGCAGAGCGGTAACTTCACGATCGCAGATTGCTGGGAGTAACTGTTTAATCTAATTTATCTCTGTGGCCAAGCTTGTCAATAGATGCTGGCTGTATTAGATGTGATAAATTTAGGCATTGCTCGCTCATTACATGACAATTCTGTTCTTCATAGTACACACCTATTGTTCAGTGAGTTCAGTCTGTGATGACCAAATAGAACTTCATTATGTAGTTCTTTTAAGAACCTTCCCGGCAAGAACGCTCCAAAAACATGAATGTAGTAAAATACTTGTAATGAGAGTAGTCCTGTACATGGTAGCAATACTTTTACTTGCTTTGACAGTAGTTGATAGCTTGTGAACTCTTAGCAGTAGGTAGTCACCCATTATCCCTTTTACATCTTGCAAGACACCATCTGGACAGGCCGGGTCTCCAATTTCTCTACCCATGGAAGTTGTCATCAAAATTCAAACCACCGTTTTCGCTTCGTCGTACCCTTCTGCCTCTAAATATATTGGTAGCCCCCTTTTTTGTTTAGTTTTTTTTTATTGTTAAAATGGCAAATTAAAGTAAATGACAAAGACAATACATTTTAATCCGTTTCTGTTGTTTTCTTCGTTGATTTTCTTTGTGTGCTATAAGTTATTTGCAAGCTAAACTAAGTTCACTCTAGGGCTTAGTTTAGACATCGAATTTAATTCACATTATATTCCTCCACCCGTTGACAGTCAGTTGAAGATGACAAATTTCATTTTCTGAGCTTAATAATAATAATAATAATAATAATAATAATAATAATGATAATGAAAATGATAATGATAATGATAATAATAATAATAATAATAATAATAATAATAATAATAATAATAAATATCGATATTGCGCTTTAAAAAATAATTTTCCCTGAAGCACCTGGCAGAAAAATATTTGTTGGAGGAAAAAAAAATTAAATTCGGCGTTTGCATCTCCTGCTTTTCGTTTGTTCTTTGACTTCTACATTTCATTAATCAAGCTAAAACAATTCCTGTTTTAACACCATGAACACATTTACACTAGAACTTAGATACGATTTGGTAGTATTTTTGAACTTAGTTGTTGTATTTGGTTGTTGCGTATTCCTGCAAAAGGAATCTAGTAAGAGGAAAGGGAGCGTCTGGCCACCACACAGTTCAACCAATCAGCGCTAGTTTCATATCAAGCTCGAACGACACTGTTTCCTTTCACAAAGTAAAATATAATAATTCGATGCGTATGAACTGCGGCGTCTAATCTCACTCGCTCTACAGTCAAAATAATGGTGAACAAGATGCCTGCTATACTGGCATTACGCGTGATGCTGGGGCTGATTCATTTATTCCAACTGTATGCTTCGCCGATTGATAAAACTATCCTTGCTAATGGAATAGTTTGAGTCACGACGATCGCGTTACGTTGTTTACCTTGTGTTACGCTACTCAGGGTTTCAAGGGAAATTGCGGGAATTCCATTACGATAACGTAAGCTTCTCAATGACCTCTTTTCAGTCTCGCGTCGTGGTCTAAGACTGTCAAACAAAGCACGATTCCTTCGCCAGGAACTCACCAATTTCCACGGTTTTAAATGTCGGGTGCTTCTTAGAAGTTATTCTTTCGATTCACCGCTTCAAAATGGTGAAATTTCCGTTTGAAAACGGCACACTTGAGTCCAGAACATGTTAACAATATGGCGCCAAATTTAATCGGTTTTTAATAAATATATCAAATGATGCGTTGACGTCACACAGGTAGGGGTGAGTGGGTCCCCTCCCTCGCGATCTAAGCCACAAGAATGGATTTTGATTGGCTTGCTTCTGTTGAAGACAATCAGAACAATACATCCCGAGTAGGAGAGGGAAGAGTTTAATGAATAAATTAATGTACCGATTTGTGACTACGAGGAAGAAAAAAAAAACAAGATGCCTGCTATACTGGCATTACGCGAGATGCTGGGGCTGATTCATTTATTCCAACTGTATGCTTCGCCGATTGATAAAACTATCCTTGCTAATGGAATAGTTTGAGTCACGACGATCGCGTTACGTTATTTATCTTGTGTTACGCGACTCAGACTATTACCGGAAATGTGTGTAATTCCATTACGATAATGTAAGCTTTCAATGACCTCTTTTTAGTCTCGCGTCGTGGTCTAAGACTGTCAAACAAAGCACGATTCCTTCTCCAGGAACTCACCAATTTCCACGGTTTTAAATGTCGGGTGCTTCTTAAAAGTTATTCTTTCGATTCACCGCTTCAAAATGGTGAAATTTCGGTTTGAAAACGGCACACTTGAGTCCAGAACATGTTAACAATATGGCGCGACAATTTAATCCGTCCTTAATAAATATATCAAATGATGCGTTGACGTCACACCGGTAGGGTTGAGTGGGTCCCCTCCCTGGCGATTAAAGCGACAAGAATGGATGTTGATTGGCCTGCTGTTGTTGAAGACAATCAGAACATTACATCCCGAGTAGGAGAGGGGAGAGTTTAATGAATAAATTAATATACCGATTTGTGACTACGAGGAAGAAAAAAAAAACAAGATGTCTGCTATACTGGCATTACGCGAGATGCTGGGGCTGATTCATTTATTCCAACTGTATGCTTCGCCGATTGATAAAACTATCCTTGCTAATGGAATAGTTTGAGTCACGACGATCGCGTTACGTTGTTTTCCGTGTGTTACGCGACTCAGACTATCAGCGGAAATTTGTCAAATTCCATTACGATAACGTAAGCTTCTCAATGACCTCTTTTCAGTCTCGCGTCGTGGTCTAAGACTGTCAAACAAAGCACGATTCCTTCACTAAGAACTCACCAATTTCCACCGTTTTACGTGTCGGGTGCTTCTTAGAAGTTATTCTTTCGATTTACCGCTTCAAAATGGTGAAATTTCCCTTTGAAAACGGCACACTTGAGTCCAGAACATGTTAAAACAATATGGCGCGACTTAATCCGTCTTTAATAAATATATCAAATGATGCATTGACGTCACACAGGTAGGGGTGAGTGGGTCCCCTCCCTCGCGATGTAAGCGACAAGAATGGATTTTGATTGGCCTGCTTCTGTTGAAGACAATCAGAACAATACACCCCGAGTAGAAGAGGGGTGAGTTTAATGAATAAATTAATGTACCGATTTATAGCTACGAGGAAGAAAAAAAAAAAAAGAAAAAAAAAAAAAAGAAATCGACCCGTTTTTAGACACGGTATGCCCCTTCAGGGCATCCCGCGTAACAAGATGCCTGCTATACTGGCATTACGCGAGATGCTGGGGCTGATTCATTTATTCCAACTGTATGCTTCGCCGATTGATAAAACTATCCTTGCTAATGGAATAGTTTGAGTCACGACGATCGCGTTACGTTGTTTTCCGTGTGTTACGCGACTCAGACTATCAGCGGAAATTTGTCAAATTCCATTACGATAACGTAACCTCTTTTCAGTCTCGCGTCGTGGTCTAAGACTGTCAAACAAAGCACGATTCCTTCACTAAGAACTCACCAATTTCCACCGTTTTACGTGTCGGGTGCTTCTTAGAAGTTATTCTTTCGATTTGCCGCTCCAAAATGGTGAAATTTCCCTTTGAAAACGGCACACTTGAGTCCAGAACATGTTAAAACAATATGGCGCGACTAAATCCGTCTTTAATAAATATATCAAATGATGCATTGACGTCACACAGGTAGGGGTGAGTGGGTCCCCTCCCTCGCGATATAAGAGACAAGAATGGATTTTGATTGGCCTGCTTCTGTTGAAGACAATCAGAACAATACACCCCGAGTAGGAGAGGGGTGAGTTTAATGAATAAACAAGATGCCTGCTACACTGGCATTACGCGTGATGCTGGGGCTGATTCATTTATTCCAACTGTATGCTTTGCCGATTGATAAGACTATCCTTGCTAGTGGAATAGTTTAAGTCACGACGATCGCGTTACGTTGTTTCCTTTGTGTTACGCGACTCAGAGTATCACCGGAAATTTTAGCCTCCTACGCAGACGTTCTTAGGGCAGGAACGCGTGACGAACCCCCAAGAACGCCTGCGTGGGAGGCTACGGAAAATTTGTGAAATTCCATCATTACGATAACGTAAGCTTCTCAATGACCTCTTTTCAGTCTCGCGTCGTGGTCTAAGACTGTCAAACAAAGCACGATTCCTTCGCCAGGAACTCACCAATTTCCACCGTTTTACGTGTCGGGTGCTTCTTAGAAGTTATTCTTTCGATTTACCGCTTCAAAATGGTGAAATTTCCGTTTGAAAACGGCACACTTGAGTCCAGAACATGTTAAAACAATATGGCGCGACTATTTAATCCGTCATTAATAAATATATCAAATGATGCATTGACGTCACACAGGTAGGGGTGAGTGGGTCCCCTCCCTCACGATATAAGCGACAAGAATGGATTTTGATTGGCCTGCTGTCGTTGAAGACAATCAGAACAATACATCCCGAGTAGGAGAGGGGAGAGTTTAATGAATAAATTAATGTACCGATTTGTAGCTACTACGAAGAAAAAAAAAAAAGAAATCGACCCGTTTTAAGACACGGTATGCCCCCTCGGGGCATCCCGCGTAATTAATGTACCGATTTGTAGCTACGAGGAAGAAAAAAAAAAAAAAAAGAAATCGACCCGTTTTTAGACACGGTATGCCCCTTCAGGGCATCCCGCGTAAAAAAAAAGAAATCGACCCGTTTTTAGACACGGTATGCCCCTTCAGGGCATCCCGCGTAAAAAAAGAAATCGACCCGTTTTTAGACACGGTATGCCCCCTCAGGGCATCCCGCGTAAAAAGAAATCGACCCGTTTTTAGACACGGTATGCCCCCTCAGGGCATCCCGGGTAATTAATTTAGTCTGAAATGGGAGTATAAACTGTAATAAACTTGTGGAATTTAGCAGAAAAACTAACGCGGAGAGATTTCGACGTTTCGATGACATCCTGTCATCATTATCAAGAAAATGAAGAAAATTTACATAAGTAAGTAGACAAAACTAAACTGAAAACAATAGTCTATTGTTCCAAGCCAGTGAATCATCAAGTGACCTCATTTAATAACAAAAGTCAATCTTATACGTAAACTTGTGGAAGACTCGTAAAAGACGTACTCGTAAATTGATTAAACATGTTTATTGTACCCAACCTAATCTCGTCTCTGTAGAATTAAACATGTATGAAAGTATATACGAGCAATTTGATAGTGGCATAAAACCGGTAAATCAGGTTGAAATTACAGCAGTTCTGTACAAACAAAACGTGACTAAATATTACATAACGAAAAACACGATCGACTGTTCGTGACATAAACTAGGCCCTTCTTTGCTGGTTTACTGATTCTAAGGTAGCGCAACCTATATTTTGTTTGTCACAAACAGGCCTTAGTTGTTTAAAGCTCGATTAAACTAATCTTGCATTAACGTGAACTTTGATTCTAGTTAACCACTTTTAATGAGCGAGATGAAAACCTTGGTTCACTTTAAAATAGAAAAGAGAAAGGAAGATAAAAGAACGCAGAAAAAGAAAATAGGTGGCTTCACACTAGAGCTTGTAAGTATAATCTAAGTGCACTTGAAACCTACTTCGAGTGTGAAAGGGTAAAACCTACCAACTTGAACTTTACCTAGTGACCATGGAAACGTTCGTAGTTCAAAGAAGCCGAAGTACGCCGCCAAGTATGGCCAACACCACACTTGAGAACGTACTTGACCAATAGGAAAAGGGTAACCAATTGAAAGCCACGTGCTGCGGTGCCAGAACAGATAAACATTTTGCCGTGAACTAAAATCAATCAAAAAAAATCAAAATGGATGGCTGGAGATACGCCTCGCAGTTTGAGGACTCCGCGTACCAAATCACACAAAGCGTTGAACGTTGGACGAGTCACGCGGAAATGCATTTTCCAAAGCGGACGCATGTCGCAGTTAGCTAAAAGTAGTCCAAACCAATTTTGTTGCCGAAAACCACGTTGCTGAACCATTCTCCACTGAACACAGAAGATATCGCCTGTTCTTCTGTGTTGTCGCCAAGTTCTCGTAAACAATGAAGTACCTATGCATTTCCTGTGATGTTAAAACTCCCTGAGTTAAAATTCAAGACAAAAAAAGAGTAAACAACATCAAACGTTTTTCCGTTGCAAAGGCTCCATGATTTTCCGGCGAGCAATCGCATTTCTGATTTTACCGCGAAAGATGATTGACAGCTTGTGCTTCAAGTGTATACTTTGTCACCAGGTGTGAAGCCAAGTTTTCTAAAGTGCGACTTGAGATTTTCAAGTGCACTTAAATCAAGTGCCTACTTGAAACTAACTTAGCTTGTAGTGTGAAGCCAACAAATGATTCCGGAATATTCCATATATAATAAGCTAAGGAGTGTTTGTCGGGTGACAGCGTTCATCTCTCCAAACTAAGAGGATATCGGGACAAACGCACTAAATAAAAACAGAAAAAATGCCATTTTCGCGGCCAGAAATTGAGTAGTGAAAAAGCGTTATGGTATTTTTATAAATGATTATGAATTGAAGCATAAATTTTCCGTACTGGGCCGCAATCTACAAATACTTTGAATGGGCGTTGTATTTTGCTACATAATCAGTGTAACATCAGTATCGAATGAGTGGGTAAACAAATTCCAGTATTCAAGGAAATAAAAAAAACTACTAGGCATAACTTTAGACGAAAAGTTGAAATTTGCTTCACATATCGCGGACATATGTCGCAAGGTGGGGAGCCAAATAAACGCTCCAAGCAGGTTGAAGAACATTCTACCTTGAAAAACGAAGGAAGCCTTGTATCGAGCTTTTATTTCACTTTACGTTTCTTACTGTAGTCAGGTCTGGTTAAAGAAAGAACATAGAAAAACTTAAAAGAACAAATGCGACGGCCTTGAGATATGTGTACAACGATTAGATCTCGTCGTACAAACAGCTCTTAGGGCGCATCCGATCACTGTCAACCATAGAAAATCGTCGCACACAAGACATGCTACTGACTGTCAATAATATTAATATCATTCAAGGCAAGGCCCCATCCAGTTTAATAATCTTATAACTGAGAAGGGAACAGAGAACAACCTTCGCGGAAATTGTAATCTTTCTATACCTTAAGTGAACACTACCATAGACGCACTTAAGTCTTGGTGTTATGGTGCAGCAGAGCACTGGAACACACTATCTCGGGATTTTCGTTCAATGGCAGGTTTAAAAGACTTTCTGAAGAAGATTCGACAAACTGATTTTAAAATTTATCACATTTAGTTCGTCAGATATCTTGATATTTTCTGACTAATTCAAATTCTAAGTGTCAATTTTAAGTCCGCCATTATTATTATTATTATTATTATTATTATTATTATTATTATTATTATTATTATTATTATTATTATTATTATTATTATTATTATTATTATTATTACCTTGTGAATGGGACAAAGAGCTGGCTTATTATGAAGTCTAAGGGACGCGCGGAGGAAGCAAAGAGGGTGTTTGGAGAGGAAGTCAACATAACGACTAAAGGTCAGCGCCATCTGGGAGCAGTTATTGCGTCGCAAGAATACAAAGATCAGTATTGTGAGGAGAAGGTTCGTGCATGGAAAGAGGAAATCGAACGACTCTCTGAAATAGCGAAGAGCCAGCCCCATGCGGCGTATATTGCTCTCACAAAAGGCTACAAGTCGAAGTTCACCTTCTTCATGTGCACGATTGAATCATTTGAAGTTTATGTCGATCCAATCCAGAAAGTGATTGAATCTTTACTACTTCCAACTTTGTTCGGTCAATGAAAGCCTCTCCCTAACGAGGTGCGGAGACTTGCTACCTTAGCAACGGGTCAAGGGGGTCTAGGCATTCCTGATCTGAAATCCGAGGCACCACAGCAGTTTGCTGCCTCGAGATTAATAACCACCGCGCACGTAGATTCTATTACTTCACAGAGTACCATCATGGTGCCAGGAGAAAGATCTACGGAGGAGCTAAAGAGGCATCAACAATCACTTAAGAGAACAAGTGCCAAAGAGAAAATGGAGAGCATTGATTCAAGCCTCTCCCCAGGCCTGCTGCGTCTGGTTAATCAATCGAGGGACAAGGGCGCAAGTTCTTGGCTGAATGCTATGCCTCTCGCAGACAAAGGTTTAGCCCTCAACAAGCAAGAGTTCAGAGACTCGTTACGCTTGCGTTATGACTTGCCCTTAGTCGATTTACCAAGTCATTGCATACGTGGGGATAAATTTTACCGTTAATCACGCCCTCTCTTGTAAAAAAGGGGGGGAGGGGTTGTAGCGCAGAGACATGACGGTGTACGGAACTTGTTAACGACATTCATCGACAAGATCTGCAATAATGTCGAAATCGAACCACGCTTTCAACCCCTGGACAACGAGCGATTTCATTTGAGGAGCGCTGTTACAAGTTCTGAGGCAAAGTTGGACATCCAAGCGGGAGGTTTCTGTCGAGAGGAGTTACGGCATTTTTTGATGTTAGAATTACGCAGGTCAACTCCAAGTGTTACCAGAGCAAGCCAACATCGGAAGTGTTCAAAGAGCAAGAAGAAGAGAAGAAGCGCAAGTACCAGCAGCGGGTGTTAGATGTAGAAATGGGTTCGTTTACGCTTTTAGTGTTTGGAACCAATGGCGGAATGGGAAACGAGTGTCAGCGGTTCTTAAAGCATCTCGCAGACAAGATAGCTCAGAAAGACACCGAGCCTTATCATGTTGTAATCACTTGGCTCAGGACACAGATCTCGTTTGAACTCTTAAGATCGGTACATGTATGCGTCAGAGGTTTGCGAACGCCGTTTTGTAGCAAGATAGAGCAATCATAGACTATGAAATAAATGTCGCTAGGGCGAATATCTGAAATACGTGTCTATATGCTTTTTAATCTCGTACCCAGATCTCCCACGGTCAGGCGGAAGGGAGATCATTCCCGAACCGACTGAGATCTGGGTACGAGATTATATGCTTTTATACTTAGGGCTTTTTATGGACACTGGTTTAGCCGTCATTAGTATAATTCGATTGAATGATCTTAATTTCTCTGCATGATGGAATTCTTTATTTTATAGAATTTTGAACTTTTATTATTAATTATATCTATTTCCTCTTCTTTTATGTAAGGTTAAGTTACTTCTATTTTTTAGAATTTGTAAATGAATAGTGTTTTGATGAATTAATTGGATTTTTTGTAACCGCGGGTTGATTGTAAATAGGATTTTAATTGAGGTTTTGTAATAAAGATTTTATTATTATTAAATAAAAAAATTATTATTATTATTATTATTATTATTATTATTATTATTATTATGATGATGATGATGATGATGATGATGATTATGACAGTTGTAAAAACTTATGTATGCCATAAGATTATACATAGACTGGGGCGTCAAACGTGGCCCATGTTGGAATAGCGAATCTCTCTAGACTTTGTACAAAATATATAATAAAAGCTAAATAAATAAATAAATAAAACTTAGTGACTAATAATCTCTAAAAGTCATGAATGTGAGTTCCTTAAAAATGTAGTCATCATTTTAAAAGTCCATGATATGTTCTTGATATGTGTATTAATACAGAATCTCTGTAGACTTTGTAAAAGATTTATAATTACAACTAAATAAATAAATAAATAAAACTAAGCGACAAGTAACCCCTAAAAATTATGAAGGTGAGTTCCTTGTCATAATTTTAAAAGTTCTTGATCTGTTCAATGAGTTCGAGAGGACAGCTTTCTTCATTTTTCTTAGGATATTTTCTCCTCGACCTCCTGAAAAGCACCCTCATAGATGCATCCACATCTCTTGACCATCCGCCCAGGACATCAATAATGATGTTTTGTTGTGGGACGATGTATCCTGGATACTGCTGAGCCATCTCCCATCTCAAAGGACCATATTTCACTGTCTTCTCCTCAGTCTTCTTCAATCGGTTGTCCATCCACGGGCACGACATCTCCACAGCTACCGCCTCTTTCTTTTTGAGTCAACGAACCGCGCATCTACTCCGTAACTATGTTCCGCATACACTGGAATATCCCAGAAGGCCTTGGCCTTCTGGTACTCATAGACTGGTTTAGGATCTACGGGCGAGTACCAGGGGGGCACCGCGTCTATCAATTCCAGATCCCTCAGCTTCTCAAAAAACAAGACCCTGAGGGCCGCATTGTGTCTCGGCAGGTACTCGTTTTGTGCGAGAGCCAGGCAGCGTGCCAGCACATGTGGCAGATTCTCGGGTGATTTGCCACACATCCTGCACGTAATATCATTGACCTGAGTTGTCTTCGCTTTCCTCGCTGTATACAGTTTTGTTGGTGTAAGCTGCTCATACATCTCTACGATACCTGCAATAGTGTGTGAAGGTGCTTCCGACCAACTCCTCAGCCAGTCCCAACATCCACTCTGATTCAGCTCATCGTCTTCCCACTTCGCCGAAAGAAACTTTCCTTGCCACCTCTCCTCTTGGATCTTTTCTTGGCACTTAGCTGTGACAGCTCCCTTCCAGGGCCCCTTAACCTTGTCCAATGGTACTTTCTGCCCATTCTTGTCTCGGCACTTTGGTTCAGGAAAGGAGGGCTCGAGAACTATCCCAAGTTCCTCGGCGAACTTGGTTGACTCCTTTATGAGCGATTGATGTCCTTGTGTTGTGGCCTGCTCTTCAAAGGCTCTCACTAGGCTCATGGTTGGGTCGTGGTTACTATAGACAATATTCACCCAATATTCAACAATCTTCGCCCCACCCTTAAATTCACTAGCTCACACTTCTTTCGTTAACCTACAGACAAACACCAACATCTACTGTATTCATCTTGCCATCTTCTACATACAAAACGCGCTATTCCTTTCAGTCTAGCACTCCGCTTAAGACGTAGATGTTCTACTGACGCAACGTTTAATATACGCACTGCTCAACTTACCACATACCTACTCAAACGAGGCTACAAACGAAACTTTGTCACTAGACAAACACAACGTGCCGCCAACATCCCACGCAGACTCGCTTTACAATCTTAAGACATGAACAACCCTACACATGTACCTTTTATAACGACTTTTAACCCATTACCTCCTCACATCTCCAACATGATTAAAAAACATTACAATTTACTGCTCTCGTCTGACCGCTGCAAAAAGGTTTTTCCAAATTTACCTGTTGAGACCTTTAAACGATCTCCCAACCTACGTGACTTACTGGTTTCGGCTAAACGTTCTTCTAACTCGACTAATCCCCACCCACAACTCCCTTCCAGCTCCTATCGTTGCGGTAAAAATTGCGCCACTTGCCCATAAATTTCCGATGGTCACACTGAGTACACCTTTTTTCCACCGGTGAAACACGCCCTATCAAATCTAACCTGACCTATGAAACAAAAAATCTAATCTACATGATCCAATGTAACCACTGTAATTTACAATACATAGGAGAGACTAAACGACCTTTAAAAGACCGCTTTATTGAACACCGCCGCACCAACCCTAACCCTAACACTAAATCTAAACCCACTACAGCCGCTAAACACTTCCTCACCGCTCCTAACCACACCGCTAGCGACACGCAATTAACCCCCATAGAAAAGTCTACTCTAACCGAGCCTCAATCCGTAAAGCCAGGAGACTTTTTAGTCTCAAAAGGCAGAACACTTCTTCCACATGGCCTCAATATTCGCGACGAAATTTACTAGCTTTTTTTCCTTTTATTAATTTTTTTTTACTATCATTATTTCATTTGCTTCATATTTTATATTGTCAATCACTTTAGTTTTGCGTAGTTCCGCTATTGCGCAAATATTTGTTATATAAGCGTTTGTCCCAATGCAAATTCTCATGGTACCTGATGAAGGCTGGTTTGGCCAGCCGAAATACAGTAACCTTTAAAACGTAATTCTACGTTGTATCGGTCTCTGCTTCTTTTATCGTTACTATAGAACCTGATAGCTGACTTGATTTGCTTGTACTCTATCTCGGCTGACCTCAGGCCACGAACACCTAGAGCTCTAGGCAGGTAGACAAGAGTAATTGAAACAAGTGAATGCTTCCCGCCGCTATCACTGATGATCTTTTTATTATTATTATTATTATTATTATTATTATTATTATTATTATTATTATTATTGTTATTATTATTATTATGATGATGATGATGATGATGATTATGACAGTTGTAAAAACTTATGTATGCCATAAGATTATACATAGACTGGGGCGTCAAACGTGGCCCATGTTGGAATAGCGAATCTCTCTAGACTTTGTACAAAATATATAATAAAAGCTAAATTATTATTATTATTATTATTATTATTATTATTATTATTATTATTATTATTATTATTATTATTATTATTTATAGTTACTACACATTACTTAATTTTAAAACGTGGAGCACCTGGAAACTAGCGGTCTTATATAATTACATGTAAACGTGGGTTCCTCCCCAATCTCGTACCCAGAGTCCTCAGGCTCTTTGGCCAGTGGTTGGTCGGCAGGAGAGACTCTGGGGAACTGGAATTTGGTTTAAATTTTTTTAACTGGCTGCCCCGTAAGTGCTTCCGCGATTTCCGCATTAAAACAATGCGAGTGGTCACAGGGCAGCCAATCAAAACAATTAAATAAAATTCCACTTCCCCAGAGTCTCTCGTGGCGACCAAGCGCTGGCCAAAGACCCTGAGGACTCTGGGTATGAGAATGGGGTTTCTAGTTTTTGTGCCCTAGTACGGTTATTTTTAATTAAATGAAACCATTATTTTAATCTTCCAACCAATACAAATATGTTTTTTCGCCATTCAAAGTGACTCTAAAAATAGGTGACACTGCCCCTTATATATTTAAGGGCATTGTCAAGGAGATTTTGCTGTATGTTGGCGAAAACAGCTCAAACATTTGAAAAAGGAACCTCTTCTATAACGTGAAAACAATCTTAGAGCACTGGGAGTATAATATGAAACGATTTCGTCGCGGCATAGTAAACTATAATCAGTTTTCAGCAGTTTTTCCAAAATTCACAATAGGAACTTGAAAAAATGTGTCCACTTATCTAAGTTGCAATCCATTTCCATCCTAGCCATGTGTAGTCAAAAAATGATTCACACCAGTTCTGTGCCCTAGTAGGGTGATTTTTAACAAAATTGAGCCATTAGTTAAATGTTCCAATCAATACAAATATGTCATTTTTTCGCTATTCAGAGGGGCCCTAAAACTAGGTGACACTGCCCCTAGGGACAGATGGTTAGGATAGAAATGGACTGCAACTTAATAACGTTGGCCTTTTTTTTAGAGTTCCTATTGTTAATTTTGGAAAAACTGCTAAAAATTGGTGTTTTTACCCTAACCCTAACTTCATCTTCTTTGGGCTATTTCTTTGATTCGTGTCCCTGGGGGTTCCAAAATTTGTCCCAGAGGAGGTTTTCGGTCACACTGATTCGTTTGGCAGCTTTTTCTATGAATATTTGTCGGGAGGCCAAATGTCAAATTTTCTCCAGTGGGGGGGTGGAGTTGAGGATAGGGCTAAGAATGAGAACATTACGAAGTCGGCATTTTTCACTCGTTAATATCCCCAGGGATTTCGCGTGTCGAAAAACTCCCTTGGGACAGATTTTTACTCGTGCTTATTAGAGCTATTGTTCTTTGCTGTCCACTGGGATAACAAAATCTGAATTTGAAAGGAAAGCTAAATGAACTGTGGTAGTTGTAGTGAAATGACGCCATCATGAAAATGGCCTATTGGTGTTTTAACCCTGACCCTAATCCTAACCCTAAGTTCATCTTCTTTGGGCTATTTCTTTGACTCTGGCATATATAGGCGTACGGGCCTGGGGGGGGGGGGGGGGGGCTGGGGCAACTCAGATTTTTTGGGCAGCAAGAGAAATTTGGGCAAAGAAAGCCGGTTTCATTCAAATAATTTTTTTTTCGAAGAGATAGAAATTTCTATTTTAACCTGAAGGCGGCATGGTAAAACCAGTTAAATTCATACGTGATAGTTTGAATAATAGCAGTGACGTAAATAGAGGTAATTTTATGGAACTAATTCACTTGCGGTGCAAGCTTAGCTGAAGGATAAACCATTGTCGACCCCAGAGCCACTCGCCTTTGACTAAGGGAAGAGCTCTGGAGTCGAGATCGATGGATAAACTAAATAGGCAGCTTGAGAAGCACGCGCAGTGGACATCTCCCTTGATACAAAACGAACTGCTACGAATTATTGCTGTTGTCATTCGCAAACGTATCACAAACGATGTGCAAGTCAGCGGACAAAACATCAGACATTAGCAGGACAGAACAAGTTTCACTTTGCCTTAGTTTCGCGCTGAATGGAACGACTTGTACTCCACGAAATCAAACGAAAGTGAAGTGGTGAAATCTGCTGTCACCGAAATCAATCTTGACCTCAAGAACATTGTTGGTAAAGGCATTTGACGGGCCGGCTAATATGAACGGTGTACACAAGGAACTCTTAACAAGAATGGAAGAGTGCTCCCCAACGGTATCTACGTCCACTGTTACGGACATGAGCTCAACCTCGCCCTTAAGGATACTATGACAGATTGAACCATTGGAAAACGCTCAGCGGACTATCCATTCTCTGCACATCTTCTTAGAAGCGAGTCCCAATTAAACGACACGCCCTGTTTAGTGACACAGAAGTACAAGGTGAGGATCTGAAACTGACGCTGAAGTCATTGAGTGCCACGCGATGGTCATGCCGGTGGGAAGCCGTAGAGGCTGTACGGCGGGCAAATGGAACGCATTGTAATAGCCCTGCTTACGCTGTCTTCAGACAAAGATCCGAAAACCTACTCTGAGAGAAGAGCCTTATTGACCGCCATTTGTGACTTAGAGTTTATCTTCGGACTGTGAAAGTAATCCTAAGCAACAATAATAGTCTGTGCCGATATCTTCAGGGGAAGACGATCGACGTCATTTCCACTCGTGGAAATGCCGACAAAATCATTCAGATCCTACGCCAGTGTTGTTGTGAAGAAAGTTTCAGCAGCGTATGGCAGATAGCATCAGCAATGGGTCTGAAAATGAAGAAGTGGCTGACCAATACTCAGTTTGAATTACGAGAAGCCAGGACACCCAGATAAAGGCCATCTATGCGTCCATCTGAGCTTGAGCTCACTGATGTTTAGCGAAAATGATCAGGAAATACTCTGTGCTTTGGGAAATATCTGTCATAGTGAAACACCTGATAAAAAATGCTTCTCCCGCTTTGCTAAATTTTAGAAAATCGACAGCGACATTCTGGAAGCCGAGCAGAAAATGTATGCGAGTTTTCGTCGTGTGCGGGGATCAGGCTACATAACTGTTTCAGAAATGCTGTAGACAATGCACGAGAATGATCTATTTGATATGTTTCCAGAGTCTTCTAATGTGGTACATATTCTTGCAGTAATACCTGCTATATCGTGTTCTCAAGAAGGATCATTCAGTGCGTTGCGCGGATTAAAAACTTAGCTCCGCAGTGCCATGGGACACACCGTGTCAGTAACTAGCTTATTAACATTGAAAGGGTATATACCAACTCTGTAGTCAGCAATGACATAAATGGTATCATTGATATATTATGCCGTCGAAATGGCAGAGACAGCTATATCTTTTAACGTGTGTTATAAGCTCATACGGATTGATTCATATGTAAGAATGTTTTCACTTCATATGTAAGCCTATGTTAGTGCATCGTATGACCCTTGTTTCTTTCCGACTGTTTCGTAAAAATTTGGGCAACTTGCGAATAATGTTTTAGAATAGAGCCAAATAAAAAAAAAATCAATGTTGCCCTATTGGTAGTATCCAGAAATATAACTTGATCCATGTTGTTTTCAGAGCTTTGACGAAAAAAATGAGATCAATCATCTTTAGGCCTCCATCACAATAATCATTTACCATAATTTTTCGTCTGCTTTTGTCGCCCTTTCCGTTCCAAAGAAACTGATAAAACAACTTGGTGATTTGGATTAAAGTATTGTAACTCGATGGCAAAGGAGATAGAAAAATAAACTAATGGCGACGCGGCTAACGGTTTTAAACAGTTATTCTCCGCAGCGAGGTCAGTCTACGGTACTGCCAACAGCTAAGGATTTTCCCCATCTTTTCCACCTTTTCATTATAGTTTAGAAGAGCAGCTATAAATATTGTAACCGTTTATTTCCAATTATTACTTAGCATTTTACAGATCCAGAAGAAGATTAGTTTTGTCTAACCGAAAGCTATTATGCAATGAAATTACCCTCTTTAGCCGTCTGATCAGCCTTGTATTTGAAAAGTACTGCTTTTTGAGCATGCGTAGTGAGCGTTAGTTCCCAAGCTCTTCCTTTTCCAGACTTGGACATCTACATCTAACACTGCAATGTGTGGTTGTCGATTACAAATAGTTGTTGATAGCTAAATGTCTAGTCTGTGGAGGCCGAAAAACTAATTGGAAATGAGAGAAGAAGGGCGGCACCGCAACCTCCTCCTCAGGGCGGTAAGCGTCCTTCGAACCGGGCCCAGCCGAAGAAACCACCGATATAAGAGGAGACTGCATTGTACATTAGTCAAATCTAGCAGTGCCCTTTACCACCCTCGCGTTCGTACCCAGTTTTGTGGCCACTGCCTTTCAGGCACTTAGGCACAATGTGACCACCCGCGTAAGTTCGTAGGGCGGCCAATTTTAAATTGTGTTTGGAGCTGTTTGTAAACAGAATCGGAACAGATATCGGCGGGCTTGTTTTCCAAACTGATTCTAATTCCCGGGGGTCAGCCAGCGTGGGGGGAGGCGGATTTTGCACTACTGGAAATCGAAATAAAGATATCTCTCCTTTTCAGAACAGCAACATCAAACGAAATTTTCTTTGAGGTGTTAAAATAAAGATTTGAGATTGAGGTATGATCAGCTACGTAGCCTAAGAAGGACTCTCGATCTCACCAATCTAGCAACCCTGCGAGCAGAGGCCCTGCGATAAGCCGACTTATCTAGGAAGATCGATGGGCCTCTGCTCGCACGGTCTAATCTGATTCATCTGAAATTACATTTTCTTCAATTTACAGTGAGAGGAGTGGGGAGGGTGGGGGTGGGAAAAGGACAGTATATTGTAATATATCAGAATAGAAAACAATTGGACCCCAGGACGTCATTTTCTTTTTACAGGAAAACCGTGGTACGTTGCCACTTTAAAATTAGCCAGTGGAAAGAGCGAATAAAGTAGGTCGCTCCTGCCCCTGGATAGCTGACACCGTGTTACGTGTTCTCCGAAGTTAAAATTCTGACTTGATCAGCTGTAGTCTGTGAACAGGCTCCCAAGTGGGGTATAGCGCGAAGAGAAAAATCGGAGAGCGGAGACGGCTTTTACAGTGGTCCCATGTGATAATATTACGAGTAACTTATTACGAATATTCAGTGAGTGCTGTCTGCACGAAAAAGTGGCTCAGTTGCTACACCTTTCATTCCGATTTTGATACGCGTCAGACTGAAATATGGTCAAATTCGATGACAATTCTACGACACCTTTGTTGTACACAGAGCCAAAGTGATCAAACAAGCGTGAAAGATGTGCAAAATTGGCCTTTGACGCACCTTTAGACCTTTGATTACCGATGGGGATTTTTTCGCGCAGTGCGCTTTTTTTTTAGTTTAATCTAGTTCCGGCGTGCTTTTAATAGATTATTGCACCAATCTTGTTCCTGGAGTCTCCTTACCTGGTAGTAAGTAACGGTAAAGAGCGAGAGCATGGGCTCAGGGGGAAGTGATTGGTTTTCTGACTGATTTGAGCGTCGTACTCCTACTCAACCTCGTGCTCTCGTGTAGCCTACTATCTCCTACCTCTTCGAAAACCAGCCTCAATCCCCTTCCACTAAGCCTATAAACTCTACCCTAATCGGCAATACAGGAGTCAGGTAGGACTGAAAATAGTAAAAGAAGAGCACGTAGTATACTATTTTAGTCTATTTTAATGAAAGTGATATTTTCACGCCAAGTACAGTGTCGATCAAGTGTAGTTGATGTACAATAAAGAAAGGAAGACTCCATGATCCGAGATATGCCTTATATACCCGGCTTTTACTCTTAATAAGCACAATATGTAGTTTGTAGCTATAGGGTGTTGTTTGATGTAATTGTATTTACAGATCTAAAAGATTTATAGTGTTTGTTTTTGGGTAGCAAGACTGAAACTTCGCAGTGTGACAACTGTAACGGAAGTCCGGTCAGTTGCAACTGCATGTTCCAATCAGCTTGCTTTATGAAGGATGCCATTCAGGCATATCAGCCAATCAAATATTAAAACACACATATGCAAATTTGTAGAGACACCGATGCAAGCTCTAGGCATGAAAAAGCCCTGAATATTTGCAACGTGAAAAACACTGTCATCATTTTGAGCTCTTTATTTTTCTCAGTGCATTAGCACTTTATAAAAACTTCTCTCGAAATAAAACACTGTAAAACAGCTAAAACACTATTCTCTGGTCCGCAATGTTGCAATTGCACAACGTCGACGGCTTCATTTTCCAAAGTATATTAAAGACCAAGAAGTATTTGGCCTCTTTCTAAAAGTTTTCCATGAAAATGGTTTGACGTGTCGAACATTTTCGACCAATTCGTAACCGAAGTACAATTCGAGGGATGCGAATGTCTTTTGACGGCGCGGCAAAACATTGATGAAAGACAACTCTCTTGAGAACGCTTGTGACGTCATGCTCTTTCCGAGGGATGCTGTTGTCGAATATGGCTGACTGTCGGCTAGTGTTGTTGGAATGCTCTACTGAGCAAGTCTTCATTTATCGACACTACCCAATGCGATTTGCGTGTTCTTTTTAGAGTTATACGCATTTCTCAAATGCCAATTTGGCGTTTCAGTGTTTGATGGCACGAGCCTTCGGGAATAGTAAAATAGTATAAGCTAAAACTAATAGAGGATGAACGAAACGGGCCCTCGAACTGCCGGAGGAATGACTTCACGACATCCAAATCAGACTCACCAAGCCGTTATGGATAGGCTACGGCAGCGTTTCAGTCAGTATAGAAAGCGGCATACTGACTGCCAGAATAAATATGAACAATCTCTTCCAGCTGTACAGGACATAGAGAGGCAAGAAGTGATGAATCTACACAAGCGTGCCATGGATAGCCGCAATCGAATCATGAATGTAAATGGAAAGGCAACAAAACCAAATGACGGCGAAGGAAAGTTAGAACCTCAACAGCAACTTCCAAATGGGTTCGAAAAGTCCACAAATGCTATCCTGCACATTCGTGAGGTATGTTTTCTTTCTTTATCGTTGCATTTGGGTTTTTTTGTCGTGGGGAACCGATTTCAACAGACGTTTTTGATAGACATTCATAAGCTTATGATATTTATATAATATATTATATAAGATATATACTCTGGCCTGTTATTAACGGTACTCAGTTGTTTAGTTTGAGATTTTTGTATAATACACTTGCACTTCTTTTCCTGCTAACTCTGGTTTAATTTTCTCCTATCCTGCCAGCAGCAAATCCTACTGAAAAAGAGAAAGCATGAGCAGAATATGAACAGCGCGCTGAACTCGTTTACGCCATCAAACGACGAGAGTAACATTGGAGGGGAATGCTTGAGTAAGTTTCAGAGACAAGATGGTGTTCTTCTGCAGGGACCGGAAGGCTCCAGTTCCGTATCCTCAGTTAATCAAGTCCACCAGGTTGATCATACATCGACACAATTACACCAGACTCCTTTCGGAGCTAGGGACAATTCGTACGTGCATGATGTTTCCATGAATACGCCAAGAATATCGACTACAGTCAGCTCGGAAACCTACGCCAATGGAAGTCAGCCATTATCCTCTTCTCCGTTTGCACAGCCGGATTTTAAACAAGAGAAACCTGTAATTGTTTCATGTGAGGAACCCACACATTCTAGCAATGGTACAGGTACTTTGGTGAACGGATTGAACCAAGTACCCGATGCGTGTTCCAAATTAAACTTACCGGCAGGTCAAGAGTACATTCAACAAGAGTTAGACTATTTTGATCACGTTATTCAAGCACGTTTTAATGAGGATGGTGCACCTGCGCCTGCACAGACAATGCAGCATCAGACCAATGCTTCAGCACCAGCTTGTGATGATGACAGAGGTCAGGTGCCTGAAACTCAGCTGGGAGGTCACCATCCAAAATCTCATCAGCTGAAAGAGTTTGCTCGCAAGTCACAACTTGCTCAGGCTCAGCAAGTAGTACCATACATTGACAGCCAAGACCATGCAAACCACCAATTTCCACATCAGCATACAAGTCATTATGCACTTAGCTCAGCGGGTCAACAGTCGTCTGGCTTACAACATCCTTACTCTACTGGCAAATATCCCGGAGGTATGCCTATGATTTCAAATGAACAACAACAGTTGCTTCAAGAGCCAAATCATCCAATAGTTTCTGTTGCTGGATGTTTTCCTCGACAGTTTGAATCCCTACATTTTCAACGGGCTCCAGCTTCGCAGTCACCGCAACAACAACATTCATATTATGGCTATTCTCAGGATAGTTTGCCATTGTCAAAACTATCCCATATGCCATCACAGGCTCAACAATTATATTCTCAAAGGTTTCAGAGTCAACCAGTTCTGCTTACATCACAAGGAGCTGGAGCAGTTAGACCACTGGCCTCACACAAGTTATCAAGATACCCCATGCCTAGGTCACAACCTCAGTATCAACGACAAAGCTCAATGCCTCCTTTACAAGGGCAAACATTCCTTGACACTGATTCACAGTACCAACAGCAAATAACTGGCTTTCAAGGAGACCAATCTGGTTTTTCAAATCCTGTAGGTGAACTGACAGCTTCTTACCATTATCAGCGGCGCAATTCTTTCCCTATTTATCGCAATAATAACCAACAACTAGGGAATCTCTCTCACAGAATGCACCAAAATTTGGGATCTAGTCAAGCCAGCCTTCTCAGAGGTGTTTTGCAAAATCCTTCCCAAAGTATCCCAGCAGACAGAGATTTTGTAGTGAATCCAAATATGGGTATGCCTTCATCGACTACCATGCAAACAGGTCCTCTTTTGGCAGGAAGGCCACCATCAGCAAATGCTGAGTTAAATGCAGGAGTGCCAAGGTCACAACAATTGTCCATTATGTACAAAAGCAATGCTTCTCAACATTCTGCTTCAGTATTACAGCAAGGAGGGAAATTTCAGTCATCAAGTAATGCAAGAAAGGTTCCACCCGAAAGCAGTTATTCAGTTCTAAACCCAACATCTGCAGCACATAGAGACATGAATGAGAGACAAACTTCAGCTACAGGAAGTGATGCACAGTTCAGTGCCTATTCACCACTCAATGCACTGGATAAAGCCCCATCATTCACTTCTCTTCTGGAGCAGTCTGCAATTAATCAAGGTAATCTAGAAACAACATACACTGGATCAATACCTAACCTAGATTTACTTGGAGAGATTTTAGGTCAATAAGATACAGAACAAACAACAGTGACTGCTTGCTTATGATTTAAGTGATTTAAAGTGGAAGTATCACGAAAATTTGCTGTCATTTCAAAACCCAAAAATGTTTGACTGTCAGCAGAAACAACGAAATAATTGTCAAGTTTGTTAAAAATTATCACCCCAGTGCAATGAAACTGTCGATTAGTGTCTCTGGCCAGAGACAGAGTAGGCTGCTTTGGATTGAAACTTGAAAAATATTAGGCTAATGTTTTTCAAGTTCTCACATTTTTGTTTCCAAAATGCGCTAGAACAGATCACAAGTTGCTTCTTTCAAGAATTGAGTTGATTTCGTTCCTCTTGTCATTCTAGAATTATTTGGCAGCTGATTGAAGGTCTTAATATTTCATCGTTTTTAACAAAATATATCAAAAACCCCATGATACTTCCCCTTTAAGTATAACTTCACTGTGACAAAGAATTTACATGTTTTTGTTTTTTTACAAGCTTAACAATTGATATTTGATGTCAATTGTGTCTTGGAGAAATCTGGGTTTTCTTTCAGTGTCATGATATTCCTTATGAAATTGTTATAGAAAGGTTAAGAGAAATGGAACCTTGGTCAGTGCTGAGGATGAAAAAGGGTTGTATCACATGAGCCATGGATTGAATTTTGGTTCTTGTGAAACGTTCACATGGATTTTGTTATTGATCAGTACATAATCAAATAGTAGATTGTTTCTTGCAAATTAGCAATATTAAAGTAATGAATAGAAAGAACAAAATTAATAAAAACAAGAAATAGAAGTATACTTAATTGCTTGTACATGTATATGTAGGTGCCGAGAATCAGTGTCTTTATCTAAAAAAACAATGCATTGTTAAAGTATTTGCTCACCAGCAATATGGTTTGGTGGTTTTCAAACACATTGGACATAGTAAATCAAGGCTTATAAAAATATATATGTTTTAGTGAAGGAAATTGTACAGCTTTGGATTAAAAATTTTCTTTTTCTTTTTTAGAAAAGAAAGTGATGTAGTGAATAAGGCTTTTTTTTTCTCATAGACATATGTACCTAGTACAGTATGATTCAATCAATCTATTTAGTGTAGAAGCTTGTAGTCTTAGCTGAGCTTGAGCTTTGAGGCAGTGGTATCCCTTACATGTTTATCTTTGAACAAATTGTATTAGTGTCAAGAAATCAAATTTACATATTTTCCTTGTCTCACAAGTAGTAAGTTTAAACCAGTGGATTGCACAATATCGGCATTATTTGCATTTTGTTTCTGATTACTTGTAGTTCATGAAACTTGATATTTGCTAGTCAGCTTGTGCTGTGTTATCAAGTATACTAAATACAAAAGTGGGAATTGCAATTTGGATTGTTTGCATTGCACTAAATGTCTCTGCTCTGTATCACAGTTCCTTGCAACTAGATTTCTGCATTGCTGGTTTCTCTGTTACCAAGCTTCTTTATACAGTTTGTTCATGATCTGTGACAATTTTCTGAAGGTTGAGGGTGGGGGGGGGGGGGGGGTAGTAGCTACAACCTTGGGTTTATTTATTTTATTTTTTATGGTGAAACCCCATTAGTATTGAACCATACAAATTTGGTCATTGTTTAAGGTGGTGCTATATTGTTCTTCATTTAAAACTTTGTAAATGGATTTTGTCATACTACAATTTATACAGTTCATTTTATCTGAGCATTTCTCAAGGTTGCTTTCCACAGGTATCTGAATTATATCTGTCTTATAATTATTATATGATTTTTTGTATCTATTATTTATAGGTTTCTCAGAGCTTTTGAAATATTCATTTAGAAATTTTAGATAATAATAGTCCTCTGATAGCAACGAAACAAAATAAAATCCAGTTTCCTCTGAAAGAAACCATTCACCCACAAGAAAATGCATAAAAATTGTCTTTCCTCTCCTCAGCTGTTAAAATAAAAACAAATCACTTTATTTAATGTGTTTAGTGCAGAGCACTAATTGGGGACACTTTCCAGTGTTGGTTTTTTAGGAGAGGGGAAAACTGGAGTACCGGGAGAAAAATCTTTGGAGCAGTACTTTGCATTTTGCTTTGATTTAGAATTACATCACAATTTCAAAAATGATGGCCATCTTGGATTTCTTCTTTTGCATGAAACCTCAGAAAACCACCAAAAGTAATCAAATTGAAAAGAAACACACAAATTTGCTTTACTTGTCTAATTTTTGTACAGGAATCTGCCTATCAAAAATTAGTTGCCATCAAAACATCAAAATGTACCCTGACCAACCATACTAAATTGAATGTCTGAAATAGTCACAAAGTTTCATGTGGTTTGTGATAATTATGTAATAAACATTCAAACTCAATATGGCCAGAATCCTGCTGGTCCAGTTTATCTAGGGGTAAGGTCTCTTAGTGGGGACAATTTTTATTCATTTAAGAAATTTTGACTTCTTATATTTCTCTGCTTTTTAAGCCTCTTTTTTTGGTATAACCTACTTTTGACATCGATGAAGTTTGTGCAAAACTAAATTTGTTTCTCAGAAGAACAAACCATATTATTTTTTGTTAAATTTGGATAAATTGTCAACATGATTAAAAGCTAATTAAATACATTTGTGGTTTTAAAATGAATGGATTGTGAACAACAGAAACCATGAAGTGGATTGAAATCCACCAGTCACAGAGCAGAAATGCTACAGTTTTAAGCTACGCAATAAGGTTTATTTTGTGCTCATTTTCCAAGTGATGGGTGCCAGTGAAAAATGCAATAATTTGTAGTTGGGTCTTGAACTTATGGTAGTGTGGTTCAGGTCGTTCCCTTACAACCTGATACATGTAGGTATATTTCAATATGAAAGTTATTTTATGTATAAGAAAATTCTACATTTTCTTGCTTGGAGAAACAGCTTAACCTCAGAGCTTGTTTGTACATGTACCTGTGATAAATTCCACATTGCTGCTAGTGGCAGAGAGTACTTACCCCTAACAATAGTAATGTTGATACTTAATTATCATGTCCCTGAGAGGCTCCCTTCAGAAGCAATCATGAAACAACGAGAGAAACAAACATTCCAAATTAACATAACTAGCAGGAGGCAAACCAATTGACTGTTTACAAACCATAGCCAAGGATTTAGCAAGGGGACTATCCTTGCAGTTTATAGTCCACTAAACTTGTCCCAGTAACTGTCTGATTTAAATCCATCATTAATAGTTACTCCAGAATAGCGTGTATCAACTCCCCCCTCCCTCCTCCACATTTCTTTTCATTAGTTTATTGGACCTTTAAAAGGTGACTTGGATGTCAAGAAAAAAAATCATAAGAAAAATAAAATTTTGTCACCATGTTTGTTTGTCATGTTGAATGTGGACTCATCTTTGAATTATAATAGATGCAAATTTGCACAAAAGTGTGCAAATTAATTAAAACCTGGCACTTGTTGTGCTGTAAGTGATTTTGGTACACTCCAAAATTTTGCAGAATAGAGTTTTGCAATACAAACAATTTTTAAGATCATATTTCTACTCTTACCGTATAGTAAAAAAAAAATATTATTTTCGTGAACATGTTGCATCATGACCTCATTATCAAAATCCTGTGGCATAAGTTGACAGGGCTTGTTCAATCTCTGACTTTCCCTTTTTGTTGTGGATTTCTTAATTTCTTTTTTCTTGTCACCGAGAACGGAAAATAGGTACATGTTAAGCAAGTGAATTGTTTTATTTTATATTTATTTACCTTTTTGCTTGAGAAGGTGACCTAATTACAAGGTGTGGCAAAACATTAAAGCCAAAGCAGGAGAAAATTAAATTGTTAGCTTTTGATACTTGATTTGGAATCTTTCTGACTGACGGTTGTCATGAGTCATAGTGTGAATCACCTATTGCTTGTGGAATGAAGCAGCCTGTGTAATTTGACTTTGTATTGTGCAGAGTTTATGGTCAATGTATTTTCGACCATTATGAAACTAAAGCTCCCCAAATACTCAAAGTTAAAACAAAAGCTGTTGAGTAAGTTAACACAATAATTTTTTAATGCCAGTAATGGTTGTCTTATATAAACTGAGTTGGAGTTTGTTTTTAATTACTTATTAATAAACAATTTGATTTTATTTAAGTGGGCCAATTGCATATTTAGGCACACTTTAAATCACTTTTCATTTAGAAATTTATGTTGGAAAGATCTTAAAAATCAGTTTAACTTTCAAACTAAAAACTGTAACTAAAAATTACATGTATTGGCCAACCATTTATAGTGATAATAACATAATAAATGTTTAAGATGAAGTGACAGTGCATGTGGGAGAACTTAACCTTAGAAATGTCTTCAGGAAGAGGTCAGCTTTGAGGAAATAGAAGAGAATGTCAAAGTTTGAGTTAGCTTTGCTTTATTCAGTAGGCTACATTTCTATTCTCAGCTCATGTTTCCTTCCAAGAGCTTTGTTAGCACCAATATAAATCATTTGTTGGCCAAGTAATTAGACTGGAAGGAAGCAACATGCTTATTTTTCAGACTGGTGTGATATTTATAGTGACACACAAATTAATATGTACCGGTAATATATAATTACAGTCATCTTTGTTGTTTTTCTACATTATAGTACACCATTTTCCTGTTGTTGATCTGCCAGCTTCTGCTTTAGTTTACAAGTGAGACTAGCATACCATCAGGCTCAGTTTTGTCTGTTTGTTTGTTTGTTTTGTCAGTGCTGTTTGTAACATGATTTTCCTTAAGTGGGAATGGTTTACAAAGAAAAACAGAAATTAATGCCTTAGCATGTTATTTTTTGGGCATTTTAGCCTCATAAAGTTCTGGCAACTACTAGCTGCAAGGGTGAAGTAAGAGAATTGCTTGATGAAAATTTTTAAGGTAGAAATAAAAAACAATATCAGCTTGCTTAAAGGAGATGGCCATTCCAGAAATCATGTCCTTCTTTTTAATCACCAATAAAAAGTACACACTGAGTCATTGCCAAGTTATTTACCGTTGTTTCAACTTTTGAAGTGCATCCAATCCATAAGAAATAATTGTTCCTCTCCAAACTCCAAACTGAGCATCACCATTTTGAATAGTACTTAGTAGCCTGGCTGCTTTTTAGCAACAAAATTGGTGCAAACCTCAAAATAATGTAGTTAGTCACATTGATCTATTTCTTTTCCCACAGTAATTTGTCTTTTCCCTTATGAAAGGAAAATGCCATTGTGTTCTTTCCAGACTGTAACAACAGATACAAAAAGACAAAGTAAGGGATGTGACCTTTTATAATTAATGCCTGTAGTAAAGGAGAGCTTAGCAAAGAAGTGGTTCAACTAGCTTTGCTGTGAAGAGAGATTATGGCTTCCCAGGAAACTTCAAAATGTGTTTATGTGCAGTGAACATTGTACCGAAGAGTGCTTTGAAATATTCATGGCTTGGCTTTGTGAACGAAGAAATATTAAACAATGATTTAAGCTACAGAAAACCATAAAATTCTGCATTATTACTGTTACCAATTCTGCATTGAAGAAGGTACAAATCACAACAATGGAAGTTGCAGTTCCTAATTAACACAGCTCACTGAAAGATAAACCATCTATAAAACGTAATTTTTAGTAATACATGAAATCCCTGCATAATACACCACAAAACAGTAAATAAGATTAGAAACAGATCATTACACACAAATGTAAAACAAAAGTGATGGAAAGTGTGTTGTATTCTTGAAGCAACATACATTTAATAAACTACTACGTAGCGAGTTTACCGACTCCGAGTTGTCATGAATAACAAAGGTATTCCCGTGGGGTTGGTATGGCTTCATAGAATTCACAGGTACAGGTGCCTTGTTTCTTCGTGAAGCGAGGTTAATAAATTTGTTGGGCCGAGCCGGCCCGAAAGCAATGACCTCATGAAAAGGGGGCCAGGCTTCTTCAACAAGGCAACACTCACAGGCTACTTCAGGGACAAAATTCATATGTTTGGATGCACTTCAGAATCTCCAAAAAAAAAAAAAAATAAACTCAGTGTGTACTTTTTATTGATGGAAAAATACATGATTTCAGGAGTGACTTTCTCCTTTAAGTAATTCTTTGTTGGTTTTTAAAGTGTGCATTAATTTTAGGTATTGCAAGGCATGTTAATTAATTGAACAATTAGCTTGAGAAAGTAGATGAACTTTCATACTGTAACAATCGGGGCTTATTTTCAGGGAGGGCTTGTTTTTGGCATAGAGGGGGGTCTCATTATTGGAGGAAGGAAAGTTGGTTTGGTTTGTCATTAAAAATAAGGTGACATCATACTGTATGAAGCTAACTCTAACATTGTACAAATGAATTTTAGCATTTTTAGATTTGTGGGTGTGTATTTTGGAAGGGGGCTTAGGATTGGAATTTTGTTGTTACCCACTGTTGAAAGTATGAAAGTGCTTCAGCTTAATTTTAACCAATAGAAAAGGGGGGATTTTACAGATCTGGAAAGCTTGCATACACCGCACAAACAGAGCATAAGGTCCTTCTTTAAAAGACATAAGAGGCTCTGCTTGTAGGGTGTAAATTAGCTTCCCCTTGTTTGGAAACTCATCATGAGGTAGCAGGTTGATTGTTTTTCAGATGGTATTATGTTGGTCCATTTTAGCCATCAACAGCAAAAACATTGAATACTGGAACATTTTTTTCAGTCCAGATCACTCCAATGTCTGTAGTAATTATCTGTTGCATTGTATACATGTATATTAATGACACTTTGATAGTTTTTTAATATATAATAGATGCTGCTCTCTTAGCAAGTTTTAAAGACTCATTCCATTGTTATTAATGATAATATTTGTAGCTGTGTTGCCAAATGTTATTTTCACTTTTGTAACTAAGGTCTTCTGCTTAGATCTGTTTGTCAATTGAGTCATACAGAAGGTCGGTTGTGACTGATATTTGGGACACATTAAAAGACTTGTATTAAAATATACATATAATGTAAAAGTTTTCCTGTGAAATGCATTAAACTTCACAGAAAACTCTACTTTTGATATATATTTTTTTGGTTGATACACAGTTTACCCATAAGTTACATGGAAATTTACTAAAAACTGTCAACAGGGCTCACTAGTGTTGCATGGAATTATGCCAAGAAGGGGTTAAAGGGGCATTGTCAGGGCAATGTTTGCTGCATTTTGGTTAAAACTGCTCAAATATTTTACAACGTACTCTTTTTAAACATGAAATTGCTCTTACAACACCGGGAAGAAAATATTAAGGTTTTCCTCCTAGCCAGAACAAGACCTTGTCATGTCTGTTAAACACAACAAAACTCAATTACATATTGATCAATTACATAACCCAGGTGACTGGGATCCTGGCTAATTAGGCTGAGATTTTTCCATATAATTAACAAATCAACGGCAGTTTTTTATGGTCTATAGTATGTAATGGGCGTGCTTTCTCAACAGAAATTGAAGCCAATTCCACTTATACTTTTTTCATGTTATTGTAAAAAAGAAATCAACAGCAGTTTTCTATGGTCTATACTCTTATAGACCATGAAAACTGCTGTCGATTTGTTTTTTTACAATAATATGAAAAAGTACCAGTGGAAATGGCTTCAATTTCCATTTAGAAAGTGTGCCCGTTACATGTGACGTCATTTTTATTGTCTGTACTCCTATAGAAAATAGATACAAGCCAATCAGTGTGCAGGAATTTTGACAGTTATTGGAAAATCACAGTTCATTATTTATAAGGGTGACCGGGTCGGAAAAAAACTGAATGGGCTTTGAAAACTTTTCCTTCCGTGGTGACAGGCTTTGTGTTTTTTTCCTGGACAAAGTGACTGGGTTTAAAAAAAATGTTGACTTAACCTAAAACTACGGTAGAAACGCGACGGTTGTTTGGTGAGAACAACACGTGGAACCTGTATTCATATTGAAATTTGCCCGATAAATCACGGTACTTTCATGTCAAATAAATATTGCTGCAATTTTTTGGTATATATAAATGTAGGGTAAACATGCACTGAAGCTTGTGCTGTGCAATTGAACATGCAGGAATTATGACAGGTCACAAAACAAAGTTGTCGAAATGACACATACATATATGTGTCAGCTGCTATTTTGTTATTCCTTTACATTTCAGAGCTTGTAATCAAATAAGAATATCAAAGGATGAACTAGGATTTTAAATACTTTGAAAGCGAACTCTGGCGATTGCAAAATTAAATCATCGGTCTCTGCCAGACGATACACAACACAAGATGTGATGAGGATCCATCTCATGTTACAAAAACTCCTACATGCTTTAATAACTAGAGCACCCTACATTATATTTTTCCCTTCAGAAGCCGGGAAATGCATGATGAGGCATTGCAATTTCGTGACAGTGTATTCAGCGAATTTGATCACCTTGGTTGTACATCTTCAACACCAATACAGTGTAGGACTTGATTTCATGGGATTTCGATTTGAATTCGAGGAATATTTTTCTGTCATGCACCGCAGTGCTGCGGAGACTGTTTACTTCATGCAAAAATGGGCTCAAAATACATTCTTGTCTACCTCAGAAATAAAGTTTTATTAAAATGAGAATAAAAACAGTTTTTAATTTGTATATGATTGTGACAAGCTGTGGTATAAAATCTGTCCATTTATAAAACAACTTAGCTGTCTGTGTGGTCCATTGATAGCCATTTGCTGACTCGAACGAGAGTGGCAGTTGTGTACCGATGTGAACAGTTCAAAATGACTTTCACCTTTTAGCAAAACTGTAGTATTAACACTACTACAATGTAACTCTAGTTGTAAATAAACATTCCATGATTTTCACAAGTTACTCACTTCAAATTGAACAGGCTTTGGAAAATTTGATAAAAAAAAATAATGAACAGACTACGGAAAAAAATGGTGCTTTTTGGGCGGGCTTTAAAAAAATGGAGGAAAGCTTATTTTTTCTGACCTGGTCATCCCTATTAATAATGAACTGTCCCTTAGCAGGTCATCAATTTTCACAAAATTCCATACTACATGTACTTCAAAATTTCTCATCAAAAAGTGTCTATATGTGAAGGATCAGAAAACCTCATCCTTGGAGACCCAGAGACAGATGAAACGTAGGATGATAAAAACCATAAAGCGACTTGGATCTGAAAAACAATAAAATATTTAACAAACAATAATGATGGATTAACAAAAGTCATTTGATCCATTCTTGCTGTTGGAACCATTTTTCACAACAAGGTCTAAATTCAGCCAGTGGCTGGCTGGGGATGGGGATGGACACAGACTGCAAAGAATGCTGGGGTAATCTGACAGTTCAAGCTCATTTGCATATATTCGGGAATTTCTTTTATTACTATTGTCCAGTTACCGTTTGGTTACATCAAATGATTGATCTAACCTGCAAAACCTTGGTTTTATATGCCAATCGAAAGCCAGTACAGCCGAATTTACTGTCACTGCTGCCAATGGATTACCTGGGTCCCAGAGGTTTTCTTTCTTTCCCTCAAACAGAATTGAGCCATAAAAGTGGTGACAATGAGCTTCCAAGTGGCAAGAGAAGGAAACCTCTGGTGACTATCAGACCAAACCTCACTTCATGCAAATGAGAGGGTCAAGATCTGACCAGGCTCTGATTGGAGGATATTTTAATGACATGCAAATCAATTTGATTGGCTCTTCAATATTGCACTTACCACCAACTGTCAAACGTATCAGATTTGTAACTGGTCACTCACGAAAATGCAATCTCGAAAGCGACCAAATCCTTAAACAATAGAAGCTGGTCACTTCCAGAGCTTTCAGCATAAAACTTTCTACCTTGGTCTCAGGGTAACACTCTTGACCCAGCCGTAAATCATCTTGAATTTTAGATTTGAGATCTTAATCTACCAACATCATTAGGCAGTGCTATATTACTGTAGATGTGATCATGAAGTGTCTACTGTTATGAAAGGGTTGCCATAATACATGTCAGAATCTTTGAGTGGTTGCTTACTAGAGCTTTAAAACAAAGGAAAAGACCAGTTGGTAACTCCCAAAACTGACTGTGGTTGCTTATGGGAGCAGTCGCTTACGAGAGCTATGATTACAGAGTTTAAGTGACAATTCAAAATGGAGTTTCACAATGGTGGTAGTAACTAGAGCTGGTCACTTATGGGAGTGGTTGCAATAAGAGCTTCAACTGTTTGTCTGTAGTAACAATAAAGGATTAGTAAAGTGCAATCAAGCTGTCTTATCTCTACTAAAATTATAGGGTTTTTTTGGGGACAAACTTCCTCACAGCCCCTACATTATTATACATGCATCACTGTCATACTAACCCCTCTTACATGACGAATGAGCATGAATAGAGTTTGATTCCCAAAATGCAAACATAATTTTCATGGGACTGTGTGGAAATCTTGTCTTTTATTATGTTGAACAAGACGCCTAGGGGCGTTTATGTGGGATGAGTTGGTGTGTGCCAAACACTAAGTCCATTTGAAAACGTATCATCCCGTCGTGATTGAGGTAATGGAATAGTTTGAGTGACAAAGATAGAGTGATGTTGTTTCGGGTGGTATCCTTGTGTTACGCTACTTATCGCCATACCTTGAATTTGGAGGTGGTGGGGAGATGAAGAAGGTTTGGTTTCCAAAAGCCTTGCACCATGGGGAAAACACAGGACTTTGTAAACTACGAGTGACAAGTCCCTGCAACTCTTTCGCTAATGTTTTTAATCTATTGTATGCATTCAAATTCTTACCATGTGACGATTTAATTGTAGAGAATATACTTGACTCAAATAGTCGTCAGTATTGTGATTAACATTCAGTGCAAGTCCAAGTCAAGGTGGCAGAGGTACAACCTGAAGATGAGACCCTGGGAACGAGGTTGGCAGTGGTACTGTGTATAAGCACCACTATTTTACACATAATATTGATAAGCGGGCCATACAGCAAGATGAAATGTTGAAATTGTGTGAAAACCATGTAAAAAATAACCTTTTTTGTATTGTAGTGTTGGCAGCAGGTGTGAATAAATGAACATGTAAAATTTTCATTGATATGAACACTGTTGCTTATTATTTTTAAGTCAAGTACTGTTTTCTAGTCAGGTGAGCTCACAGGCAGCCTAAGCTCAAGCTGTGAGCGATGATCATCTTGCGTAGTAGCGGTCACGGCACAAATATAAGAGTTTGTATGGGAATATTTACGATCGGACTTAGGAGGTACAAATACTAGAAAGTTCTTGATAATAATGAGATACCTTGCTTCTAAGGTGTATTGCCAATTGTCTTTTTGCCATTTTGTGCTGATTTGAGGCCATTTTAGCAAGTTATCACTTCCTAAGTTTCCCACTTCTAAGATAAAGACAAGGCGTCACAGTCCGTTTCGGAAGGCCCCTTCTTGAGAAGCGAAAAATTCCAGCTCAAACTGGTCAAGCAGCCACAAATCCAACGCAGAATCCCAGCACAAATGTCCTAGTTTCATTTGAGTTAAATAGTGACGCAATCTGGGCCCTGCAGCCAACGCCAAGCAGCAGTTTAGTTTCAATAATCCCAGATCTCAACAGTGTAAAGGCCCGTGAACACATTCACCACGACATACGACCGTTGAAAACACAATTTTTGTTTTGAGCCCCGGGTGCCCTTGGGTCAAATCGACAGGGCCACCTGTGGTGAGCTGGGCCATCTTAATTAATTAATTTTGTAGTCTCAGCTTTACTGTGGTTTCATACTGTTCAATATGAACCCCCTTCTTAGAGGGGGAATTTCTTAACTTTGACTGCTCTTTGTCCCCTTTAAGGGGTTAAGGAGGGGGACAACCTCGTTCCCAGGGTCTCTCCTCTTCACGTCCCAGGGAGCAAGAGAGGAGAGACCCTGGAAACAAGGTTGGGAGGGGGAAATTACGAACTTCGACAGGATCCTTTACAAAGTACCCTCCCTTGCCTGGGGTCCCCCCCCCCCTGGGGGATGGCCGATAATAGGTGAATTACCATTATGAAATTTTGTTGTTATACAATGCAATATTTAAACCAATCTTAGCAGAAAAATTCAACACAACAATATATAAAGCTTTAACAACTAAGCAAAAACAGTTCTATAACTTGAAAAGTCAGGGTGCTATAGCCAAATTCAACCCAACAATAAACCTCAAAAACGGCAACATCCTACAACGTCCAACATATTAAACGCATACTGTGACAACTCTGAACGCAGCTGCTTGTCACGTGAGATTAACTCGCTGAGCTGAGTTACACATGATTCATCGGTATTATTGCCGGGGCGAATTGTAGCGTCTGTTTCGTAGAAAACACACCAGTACACAAATTTCTGGTGTTCTGATAGGTAGCTTCAATCATATTAATTATTATTCCCTTGTGATATAATTCGAATCACTCGAATAAATCAACAAAACGTCACTTCTTGGGTGCTCCAGGCTCCTTGGCAAGCGGTTGGACTGCTGGGTTCAGCCTAGGTACTTCATGTATCCCCTATTATAGTGTATTTAGATTTTAAATATGTCTACTATGGGGCGTATACCCATGTGTACTTATGCATGCCCCTGTGCGCCCTTGTATATCCATTCGGACCTTTTTCGTTACAATCTATACCCTGTGTAATGGCTCCCCTTTCTTGCGTTTAAGTGGCTGTTTATTAGAGGCATGTATAAAAGAACAGCAACATGACATTTTCAGTGACACGGTGTGCGACAAATGCAGACTGCAGACTTGCAGACTTGCAGACCTGCAGACCTGCAGACTTGCAGACTTGCAGACCTGCAGACTTGCAGACTCAACATACTAGCCTTTCCCAATTCATTTTAAAAATAATATTGTGTAACCAGTCCGCCATTCCACATCATGCGCTGTCCGCTTAGTACGCTTTAAGGCTACTTGGCTACTTTCACTTGCGCGACCTGCATACTTCCAGATTTTCGCGACTTTGGAATTTAACGAGAATTATGTGCTAGTGTTGTTAGTTCCATGGAGTGTTGCTGATTCACTAGCTCGCGGCATTTAGTACGATCGAGGTGATATAATCCCTTGTGGAGGCATTTGTTGTTTACAAAATTTTAAGAGCTAAAATCTCGCACAGGGTTTTAAATTCAAACTAACTTTGGCATGGCGACCACTTGAGCAACACGTCTACATATTTTTTTTGCTATTCTAACTTTAAACAAGAAATATGAGTGATAGGAACCGACGTTTCGGTGCATCTTGCGCCATTATCAAGGTTACATAATTAATGATAAAAAGCGGTCTGTAAAAAGGCTAAGTTGAAGCGAATTTGCATAACATAGCGGCAAGCTAATTACTTAAATACTTTAGCACGAAGAGAATCGGACTGCACATTCAATGTTGGTTTTTAAAAGCTCTTGAATATACACATTTCATTAACAAGGCAGTCAAATGTGCAGTCCGATTCTCTTCGTGCTAAAGTATTTAAGTAATTAGCTTGCCGCTATGTTATGCAAATTCGCTTCAACTTAGCCCTTTTACAACCGCTTTTTATCATTAATTATGTAACCTTGATAATGGCCCCGGGGGGGCACTTGACCCATGTTTGGGTGTAGGGGTGCCGCTGGGGGCTTGAAACCCTGACCCTGTTTAGGACGAAAATAACCTTAAATACCTACCCTGTGTAGGACAATGTCCTCAATTTTAAGACCCTATTTAGGACAGAGGACAACATCTAGCTCTTGTGTTACACAAGTGTTTATTGGCAATAGTACTGAATAACTTTTAAAGGCCCACTGTCACTTACCGGACGTGATGTTCCACGCATTAAAACGCGAATACCAATTACAACAGATAAAATAATACACTTCCTAGAAGTGATGGCGAAAAATCCCAAAATTTCGCATTAACAGCGGTGAACCTTAAGTGGAAACTCAATTGACGTGAAGCATTGTTCACTAAAATAAATGCCGACTATTAATGTCTCTGATTTCGGATTGCCAAATACTCAACGACAGTCTTGCAACCATACCCTGTCTAGGACGGGTCCGGGACAGACTCGCTTGAAATTATATACCCTGTTCAGGACAGAGGGGCCAAAAACCATACCCTATCCAGCGGCACGTCCCCGTATAGCCCATATAGGGGAGTACCCCCCCGGGATAATGGCGCAAGATGCACCGAAACGTCGGTTCCTATCACTCATATTTCTTGTTTCATGTATTTCTAAATCATTTCTTTTATTCTAACTTTGAACATGGATATCTCGATAACCAATCAAAATATCGGAAAAGCCTTAATAATGTCTTTTGAATAATGCTGTGCATCTATTTCGTTCTTGCCAGGCGTTCGATAGCCGATAAATTCAATCCAACAGGCCTCGTTCGTCGAAGCGTTTACCCGATCCTGATATTTTAGAATGTAAAATAATCACTAAAATTGTATTTTTTTTCCAGAACTTAGCCCGATATTTAGTCTCCCTCGCAGCCGTTTTTTGGGCTGTCACGCAACGCTCCCCCAGCGTTGCGTGACAGCCCAAAAAACGGCTGCGAGGGAGACTAAGCCCTTACCTGGCCCTTATTATGCTGTTTGCTAAATAGTTTGACAACGTTTTCTCAAAACTGGCGCACGTACGAATTTAATTCCTGAAGGACAACCGTGAAAGTAGCCAAGTATCAAAGCGTACCAAGCGGACAGCGCATGATATGGAATGACGGAGGTTACACAATATACTATTTTTAAAATGAATTGGGAAAGGCCAGTATGTTGAGTCTGCAAGTCTGCAAGTCTGCAGTCTGCATTTGTCGCACATCATGCCTCATACAGTGTAACAAGACCAATCTCAACGTACAATAAAAATGGTACCCCCACCAGCGTAATCATTAAAACTATTCTCCAAAAACAGAACAAAACAAAACAAATTCAACATTTAGCACAAGGAAAGGTCACGTATTATACCGCTTAACTTTTCCGCTCGAGAGCAAATATTCTGTACTTTGTGTTTTGTTACAGTCAATAAAAATTGATTACCGTTTATCCAAATGTTTATCAGGCGTTGTTAACGGCTGATTGGAATTGCTGTTACAAAGGTTTCCAAACAGTTTTTAAATCAGTAAAATTTAAATTTGATGCAAGAACTTATAAGACAGAAATCAAATAATTACTCTGTACAACAAAGCAAGCATAACAACGAAATGGACCAATCAGAACTCCTTTGACCCCGAAGTAATGCCGGGAGAGAGAAAAGGAATGCTTCAGAGAGTAGAGCCAATTTTATGCAACCATTTACAAAGTATATAAAACAGTATAAAAGGCAAAACCAAAGCAAAAGCAAATTACTTTGACATTAAAGGCTGTCGACGGAGTCGAAGTTGGAGACGTAATAAGAAGAGCACAGCGATACGATCGAATGAAAATCAAACCGACGAAGTTGGAAGCAGAATAACGTTCCTCTTATCGGAATTGCAAGCAAGAGCGGGCTCGGAATCGACCGTTTGGTTTATTCGTCTGCTTCTGCTTCCGACTTCGTCAATCCATTCTTAACTGGATTATAATCGAAGGAGTCGCAAGCGGAATCAAAAGAAAATGGAAATGTTCCGATTCCGAGTTCGATTCCAATTCAGTTGAGCTTTATATGACTCTTACGACTCCAACGGCGACTTCGACTCCGATTTCGTCAATAGCCGTGAAAGCCAGCCTTAAACTGAACACTTATCTAACCCGGAATGTAAACTGAATTGGTTGCCGATAATCGATATAATAAATGTGAATGTGTGAAAAAAAGTCAACGATACAATCTCTAGCGACAGTAACGTCTCAATACAGAGAACTTTGACATCGTACTGTATAAGAAAATTGAGGTTTCGTCAATGATTCTTGTGAATAATGTTTTCCAATGAACTCTCCTGTGCAACGAAACCAGCTGACAAGTCAACATTAGACCCCGTAATGATCAATTAATTTCCACAAGTGAATCCATCAGGGACTCGGCAACAGCATGTTTAGAGTTGACGAAGACCAGCTTTGCCGCTACTTACGAAAAAGCTTTGTATGCAATCGGCAAGGACATCTCTTTGACATTTGCAGAACAAGCAACGAAGCTATACAAGTCACACACATTTTTGGATGTTGTCTGGATACTGTACATGTTCAACATTTCAATAATAACCAACAAGGTTATTGTCTCCAGTGACGTCCAAGGACCTGGAGCTAGGTCAAATCCTCTTTCAGCCAAATATGTTGCACCTCTTGTGCGTTTGTAGGGGTCTGGGTTAGGTCTTTTCCTACGCTCACTTCCACAATCAACTACAGTCAATGTGCTTGAGTCACATGACTTTCGATTCGCATTTTTGTTTCTACAATTGGAGCATTTGCAAAATTTCGAGCAGTACACGCCTTGACGAAGACACGGACACTTGGACTTTCTTTTCAAGTCTTTACATGCAACGAAATGAAGATCTTGCTTTTTTGTTAGGCCACATGAGCAGCCCTTCGCCAAAGCATCAGATGCTCGCATCTCTACCAGTGGTGAATTTTGGCACTAGATGGACCGACATTCTCTTGAGCATTTGTAACCTGCTTTGGCACAGGAGCACCTTAAACTTTCACAGGATGTAAGGACAACTTCTCCTTTCTGTTTCAAGAACAATCCGCAATTGCATGCCCTCTTCTTTTGAGTTGTTGTTGTTGCTGTTAGGGCTTGTTTTTCCCCAGTGTTCAAATCGTCAATAGTTGGAGGTGAAAGGAATAAAGAAAAATTGGGTATTATAATCAGGGACCGCGGAGCCGGGGGAGGGGGGGGGGGCAATAATTTTGCAATGTGTTGGGTAAAAGGTCGGGGGTTGCGAAGCAAATTCAAGATATTCAGGAAAAAGCTCATCCTACACATTGCCATGCTCATTCGCTAAGTTTAAGTGTAAAAAAGAGTAGGGCATGGAGTTCCCGGTGTGCTGGTCTGGTCTTTGTGTGTGCAATAGTTGGGGGTTAGTTTGCAAGGAACTGCGAAAGTTCAGTTTCTTTCCCCCGGCCCGTCACAGTTAGTGACAAATTTGACTAAATCAAAAGACGGAACGAGTCACTGCAAAATATTTTCAGACACAGTAAATAACACAGATGAAATTGTAAAGCTAGTCAAGTTCTCGCCAAAACGCGAAAACTTGCTCGGCCAAATTAAGTCGAATATAGAAATGGAAGATGAAGAAGAAGGCATTTCAGCATCCGGCTTGACTAAATTCTGTGCAACAAGGCGGACTGTGAGAGCAACCTGTTTCCAAAGAGTCATCGACAATTATGACACATTGTTAAAGCTATGGAATGATTGCCTTGAAACGAGACTAGAATCAGATGTTCGTGGTAGAAAAATTGGATGCCTGAAGCACAGATGAAAAAGTTTGACTTTTTCTTTGGATTACACTTGAGTCAGAGGATCAGTTTCTCCCATACAGATAATCTATCGGAGACCTTACAGAAAGCCGGCATGTCAGCCACCATTGGACAACACAATGCCAAGCTGACGAAGGATGCACTCAAGAAGATCAGAAATTATGATTGTTTTGCAACTTTTTAACAAACAGTGCTTCGCAAAAAACAGCTCCATGTTTTTATTACGGAGCCTGAGGTACCAAGAAACAAAAGAGCTCCTGGAAGATTTGAGGTTGGAACTGTGACTCCTGAGCAAGTACATCGAAGAATCTACTTTGAAGCACTAGATCAGTGATAGTCTCGTCCATTGAAGAAAGTTTTGATCAGCCTAGTTTCAAAGCATATTCCAATATGGAGTCTCTTCTGATGGGCGTTTTGAGCTCGTAAGACGTATCCTCACAAATGGACTACATGAAAGAAAATTATACTGACGATGTAAGAACTGGATATCTTTTTTCCCAACTCGAAATTTTGAAAGCGTTGATCAAGGATGCGCAGATTAATTGCTTTGCCGAAGTTTTGAACTGAAGCGGTTAAGAGTATTACTGATAACGAGAGACACATGCATGATAACTGAGGTTATTTGTAAACTCCTGGGCTGAGTTGCTCGAAGCATGGTTAGCGCTAACCATTGGTTAAGAGGTATTAAAACCTATAGGTTGTCATGGTATTTGACCCGGGTTAGCGCTAACCATGCTTCGAGCAACTGGGCCCTGTTGGTAAACCCTGCCACAAGTGCTACAGGTGAGCGGTCGTTTCCATGGCAAGAAGAGTGAAAACGTGGTTGCGTGCTAACATGAAACAGCAAGGTTTTAATAATGTAGCTTTATTGCATACCCACAAGGCAAGAACAGATAAAATTCGGCTTCTAGATGTAGCGAATGAATTTGTCCAGCGAAATGGAAACTGTTTTCGCAACTTAAGTAAATTCACTGATTTAGATTTGTCAACGTGCTAAAAAGTAATTATTGGGATTTTCCTTGTGTTTGGTGTTTTGTTATTTTAGTTCAAATTTAGTGTTTATTAGCCTGATAAATAATAAAATAATTCACTGTGTCGCTATATTGGGATGTATTTTTAGCCATTCTAGAAGCATATATTTTAAAAAATTTTCCGGGGGAGCATGCCCCCGGACCACCCTAGGATGCTTGCGCCTGCAGCGCGCGCTAAAAATGCCTTCGGCATTCTATTTAGCCCCCCCCCCCCCCTCCCAATCGCAAAAATGCTGCGCGGTCCCTGGTATAGTTCAAACAAACTGGATACCCGCAATTGAAAGTGAAAGAAGTATTAAAATATATTCTAGGACAACACACTGACAGGACTGATCAGGGCTATCACCTAGATTCTTGTAGGTAATTTATCCGTGCGGACAGCGAAAACGCAACCTTCCTTCATGTCGTTAATTCTCGTGGTATCAGGTTTATTAATTTCGCGTGGGCAATGAAAACTGTGCATTTAGAAGCTTTGAATACAACAAATAAGCTCACCTTTAGTTCCATCGTAATGACCCAGGGACGAATGATTATAGGCAATGTAGATTGAACGCTTACTAAGAAGCGTGGATGGCGCAAACGTCAGAACCGGTGAACCAGGAATAGAAGTGATCACCACGACTTGAATCTTAAGCAGGTTGCTACATCCATAAACACAGTGGTCACCCAAGGAACTATTGAACCATCCGGACTCCGAAAATCTCTTCACTGTTCATCTTTCACGTTGAAGTCCACAAAGGAACTATACTTCTCGATATTTTTTTATTTCCTGGCAGGACAATAGTCGCAGCTGAAGTGCGTCTGTCTCAAATGATTTTCCTAGTCGAATAGATTTCAAATGTCCAGCAAATTCCTCATTACCATCATCATTGCTGACTAGTAATTTATGAAGTTCAGTGACAATACTCGCAAAACAACAATCGCCATCTCCAGAAACTTGGTCTAATTTAAGGGCACATGCAGACAGGTGTCGCTGTAGGCACTCACGATTCATTTCTGGAAAGAATTCACCGTCAATTTCGTTGTCTTCTGATCTGATTCTGCATCTTTGTCCACGAAAAACGTGGACCATTCTTTTCCCGTCAGAGAAAGGAAATTTAAGGATATCAAACGCTCTTGAGGTGCATTTCTTTTCAACTGTTGACAGAACATCGTTCAAGTTGAGAACTCTGTTTAATGTATAGTTCAGTACCGTTTCGCTTTTCAGATCTTCAACCCTGTCTCCAAAAACACCGGTACTAAATTCCATATGTGAGGATAATGACGAGACACAAATTTTATCCTTTGCAATTGCCATTGCTACAGGGACGTTTTCTGGCACACCGGTGCTCTTAAATTTTTTGGTAGACTCATTTAAGGTAGTAGCCATTCCTTCCTTGCTGAAATACTACTGAGGGTTTACAAGGGTATGCTAGGGTTTACAAGGGTATACTAGGGTTTAACAGGGTATACTAGTGTTTGCTAGGGTACGCTAGGGTTTACAAGGGTATGCTAGGGTTTACAAGGGTATACTAGCGTTTACAAGGATATAATAGGGATTATAAGGGTATACTAGAGTTTACAAGGGTATGCTAGGGTTTACAAGGGTATACTAGGGTTTACAAGGGTATACTAGGGTTTACAAGGGTATTCTAGGGTTTACAAGGGTACACTAGGGTTTACAAGGGTATGCTAGGGTTTATAAGGGTAAACTAGAGTTTACAAGGGTATGCTAGGGTTTACAAGGGTATGCTAGGGTTTATAAGGGTAAACTAGAGTTTACAAGGGTATACTAGGGTTTACAAGGGTATGCTAGGGTTTATAAGGGTATACTAGAGTTTACAAGGGTATGCTAGGGTCTACAAGGGTATGCTAGGGTTTACAAGGGTATACTAGAGTTTACAAGGGTATACAGGGGTATACAGGTGTATACAAGGGTATACCAGGGTTTACAAGGGTATTCTAGGGTTTACAAGGGTATACTAGGGTTTACAAGGGTATACTAGGGTTTACAAGGGTATACAGGGGTATACAAGGGTATACTAGGCTTTACAGGGTATGCTAGGGTCTAGAAGAGTATACTAGGGTTTACAAGGGTATGCTAGAGTTAACAAGGGTAAGCTAGGGTTTACAAGGGTATACAGGGGTATACAAGGGTATACTAGGGTTTACAGGGGTATACTAGGGATTACAAGGGTATACTAAAGTTTACAAGGGTATACTAGGGTTTGCTAGGGTAAGCTAGAGTTTACAAGGGTATGCTAGGGCTTACAAGGGTATGCTAGGGCTTACAAGGGTATACTAGGGTTTACAAGGGTATGCCAGGGTTTTACAAATAGTATAACCTTGTAAAACCTAGCATACCCTTGTAAGCCCTAGCAAACCCTAGTATACCCTTGTAAACCCTAGTATACCCTTGTATACCCTTGTAAACCCTAGAATACCCTTGTAAACTCTAGTATACCCTTGTAAACTGTTGGATACCCTTGTAAACCCTAGCATACCCTTGTAAGCCCTAGCATACCCTTGTAAACTCTAGGGTTTACAAGGGTATACAAGGGTATACTAGGGTTTACAAGGGTATACTAGGGTTTTCTAGGGTAAGCTAGGGTTTACAAGGGTATGCTAGGGTCTACAAGGTTATACGAGGGTATACTAGAGTTTACAAGGGTATACTAGGGTTTACAAGGTTATACGAGGGTATACTAGGGTTTACAAGGGTATACTAGGATTTACAAGGGTATATTACGGTTTATAAGAGTATACTTAACAATTATTCCACGAGCGCGCGTTGGATATGAGATGATAGATAGCCAACGAGGCGCGTAGCGCCGAGCTGGCTATGATCATCTCATATCCAACAAGCGCAAGTGGAATAATTGTTTTATTAAAAACAACCGAGAAATATTGCTAGATCTTACTGATTTCGCTGTGCAAGAACGACCAGAAGGCAATTTAATGGTCGCCATGGTATAATTGCTCATATACCATGGCCGCTAAGCCAATCAAATCCCTCGAATTGCATTATACAATGATGCAGTTTTTAATAATAGGGTTTACAAGGGTATGTTATGGTTTGCAAGGGTATGCTAGAGTTTACAAGAGTATACTAGGGTTTACAAGGGTATGCTAGGGTTTACAAGGGTACACTAGGGTTTACAAGGGTATGCTAGGGTTTACAAGGGTATGCTAGGGTTTACAAGGGTATACTAGGGTTTACAAGGGTATGCTAGGGTTTACAAGGGTATGCTAGGGTTTACAAGGGTATGCTAGGGTTTACAAGGGTATACTAGGGTTTACAAGGGTATGCTAGGGTTTACAAGGGTATGCTAGGGTTTACAAGGGTATGCTAGGGTTTACAAGGGTATGCTAGGGTTTACAAGGGTATACTAGGGTTTACAAGGGTATGCTAGGGTTTACAAGGGTATGCTAGGGTTTACAAGGGTATGCTAGAGTTTACAAGGGTATACTAGGGTTTGCTAGGGTTTACAAGGGTATGCTAGGGTTTACACGTGTATACTAGGGTTTGCTAGGGTAAGCTAGGCTTTACAAGGGTATACTACGGTTTACAAGGGTATACAGGGGTATACAAGGGTACACAGGGGTAAATAAGGGTTTCCGAAGTATATTTTAAATACACTATAATAACGGATACATGAAGTACATATCGGGTTCAGTAGATACTTCATATATGGTAATTATTATGTCCTCGATTTCTATTGTTGGGGGCTATTACCTTTTGGGAAAGGTAGTAGCCTTCGTGTCAGGACCCAGCCATAGCTTGTGTAATAAAAATTGTAATACTGCGCAGCGTAGTCAATAAATGTGAATTCAAAAGTTATAAAATAGACGCTGAAAGATAATTCGAAACCGACGTTTCGGCAATGTCTTTAGGGTACAAAACTATACCGTTGAAAATTTCGTTAAATTTATTCGCATGCTGAAATTCATCCGGCCATAGCTCCCCACCCAGCTCCCCAGTGCAACCCAGTGTGGTTAATTTATTTTGCGGCTCCAGCGGCTCTGGCCTAAAACGCGCACGCGCTCTGGGGACGAGATTGGTTCGGTTTAGGCTCCTCGAGCTCCTCCGGCCGACTCCGGCCGACTCTTGGAGGGCTCTGGGGGGGAGAATGCTTGTTCATCTCTGTCAAGGATCCACATTGGCTGCACGAGTTTGAAATGGCCCTGTCTTTTAAGGTACCTAAACAAAGCCTTATTCGAGGGAACTTCATTGAAATCCGTCTATTTTTAATTTGAATGTTTTCTTCAGTTTTCAAACATACTAGGTACAGTTTATCGACAAGGTAATATTTTGTTCAGCGGGGATGGTGACTGTGTTTTGAGTCCGGTGGGAAACAGAGTAGCCGTGTTTGACCTCAAAAAGTAAGCATTCTTTCTTTCTTTCTTTTTTATGGAAGAAAAAAAATTAGGCAGGATTTCTGCATAGTCCCATACGTTATGTATACTTTTTGTGAATCAAACTGTATTCACATGAGACAAAAAAACCTGTTCTTATACGCAAGCAATTTAAGGCCTGGGTTAAGGCTTTTAAGAGGGAAAAATGGTTTGTTCGAGATAACTTTAACAAGTTGAATGACACTGAACTGAAATTTGGCAGATAAAAAGTTCTTATTATTTTTAAAATTTCTAAGCATAATAATTAGTGCTATAGATCACGTAATCGTTTTCGTGAAAAAAGCAAAGATTTGACACAGACCGGTAGGCGACGGTTTTAAGAGAAAACATCAAACAAAAACGCGTTTCTAATAAATTAAATATCTCCATCCCTTCACATGGATTACCCTTCACATTTGGAATGATCGTCCATTGTTCTCCAGAAAAAATTTGTCAGGACAAAGGTCATTTCTTAGTCCACAATCAACTTTTGATTGTTAATTTCTCCAATTCAAAAACTTGAGGACAGTCATTCCAAATGTTCAATATTTAAATCTACTTCGAAAACACTAATTCAGTTATCTATATAAAGAAAATTCGCCACCGTATCACTGATTTACAAAATTTTAATTTTTTGGTCATGTGAAAGAAAACATTGATTTTTATATTCAGGGAAAATTTCATCCTGTTCTAGGCAGACAAACTGAAGATATAGGGGATCATTCATAATTTCTGAACACCCTTCAAACCCAGGCCTTAAACTGCTTGAGAGGGTGCCAGACATGACGTGTTTTGTTGCCAAACTTTTGAGGTTTGACAGCCGTTAAGCAAACTGTCATGCCAGATCAGCGCGTTCCACTTATAAGCTTTAATATTTCGTTTTTCTCAACTTGCAAAGAATATTTTGTTAAGCAGAAACAAATCAAGTCAACAACAGCCGCATACTCCAAACTTTGAATGTTTGGCACCAAAATATGTCATATTTGCACCCAACTAGAAACATGTTTTTCCCTCCTGTGTACACGCTTAGATGCAACTGACAGTAATTGATATTTTTGATACGCGATAAAAATCGATCGTAATCGATACTAATCAATTAAGTAATAACGGAAGTCTATGAAATTCGATTGGTCGCCTTCTTGTGATTTTGATTGATTTTTTGCTAAAGAAGACGCTTAGGGGCGATTATGCGGGATAAGTTGGTGACTATGTTTAGCACTAAGTTTACAAGGAAACATATTCTCCTGTAGCAATTAAGCTAATGGCATAGTTTTAGTCACAAAGATTAAGCGCAATGCCCTTTCGGTATCCTTGCATTACGCTACTTGTCGTCATACTGGAAAATGATTTACGATGACATAATGACCCAGGCCTGACTCACATTCTATTCTTATGTCAATATGTCCAAGATTACAACTTATCCTCGTTACATCAAAAAACAGAAAGAAAAACAGACAAAAAGCTTTCCTGAATGAAAACTTCTGGTCAAAAATTGACAATGAAACCTTCAATTTTTTTTGTGAAGTGGATTCCCAGTAGCGTTGAGGCATCAGTTTGACAAAGTGATGTGATGTGTGTTTTAGCTTATCAATGACCTTTCTTCCTTGCATCGCAGTTTTACAATCTGTCAAACAAAGCATGATTTCTTCACCAGGATCTCTCCAATTTCCACTGTTTAAACTGTTGAGTACTTCTTAGAACTTAATTTTCTTTTTGACAACAGCATTTGAGTCTAAAACACGTAGAAAACATGGTCACCAATTTCAGTGAAAGAAGCGTGATTAGCCATTGAATTTATCGACATCCCCTTGGGAACAGCTTTGATTTAGGAGAGTAATGTGTTGCTCACCTCTTTGACTATCACTATTCATCAATTAGATAAAAATTGTGATTATTGATTTTCACCGATTAAATTAACTAATCAATCAACAAACATCAAGTATTATTCATGATTAATTGCGTAGCTTTCCCATGATCGATTTCTATCGATTAGATATGCCCTCCTCTTTGGAAGAGGTGACGACAGCGATACGTGATTTATGGGGCTGTGCGGAAATCTTTCCAAATACTGGCATGTTTTAAAATTTATTTTGGTGTGGCTTAGGTTTCTATACTGTTAAAAAAAAAAAAAACCATTGATATCAACCAATGATTAATCATTTTAACTTCTATTGATACGAAAATCATTGATTTTTATTGTTATTGATTGCTATCAATTAACTAAAGGTGATTCCATTGAATATTGCATTGTGCATTCTTGCTGTGCATAATTATTGTGTGCAGCATTAGTGCACATGCATGTTAGAAAATAAATAGCAAGTTTTCCTTGAAGGTAAGCTCAACCAATTGCTAAATGGTCGTTTACTCCTTAATCAGCACCATGACCTATCTTTTCTATCTCAATTAATTAGATATTGTCCTCTTTATGTCAAAAATGTTTTAGAAACAATTTACGACAGAAAAATGAGTCATCACCAGATACATGAGTTTATCCATACATAATTTCTATGCCTGACATGAAGTTCTGCCTATTTAAGCTAAGGAAATAGTTCTACTGGGTATGAAATATACCAGTTAAAACACTAGTATTCCAAGCTCACTATCCGGTAGCATGGTCGTGCTATTGATGTATAGATCTCTTTGTAGTTTGGTGAGAAAAGAGTGGTGTTGAAAGGCTCAAAAACAGATAGAGAGGAGAACCATGTCTGAACTTGTTCCAAGCTTATTTGGGTGGTTTTCTGGACAGTGCAAAGCTGTTGCAGTGTTAGAATTGGCAGTGTTCACTAAGCTCGCATGGTGTTTTTGAGCATCTGGTGCAATTGGAGGGATGATGTAAAATAGGGAATTTGGAGTTTGTCAATCAAGCAAGGGTCATGTGGTCGAATGGTGATCTTGCAGGGGAGGTAGAGCTGGTAGTCGCTTATTTGGCTGTTACTGAGTGGTAAAATGCGATTAATGGAATTTGGTACCTTAGGGGTGGTAGGTCAGGTAATGTCCTTTGTTTCCCAAGGTAACAATTTATATGCGAAGGCATTATTCATATTAAGTGAAAGCTCTTTTACAATTAAATCCTTTCCTGGCTAGGAAATTGAACCAATAAATTATATGTTGCATAAATCTTACATGTAGCTCTGCTTGGATTGATTCTTGTTTTGTAAGCTCTATTCAAGGCTCTATTCAGTCATGTACGTTACCACTTTGTGTCTATTTAGTTTATAGTTCATTACTTTACCTAATAGGTCACTGTCTTGCTATAAAAGCCGCAGAACACTTTCTCAGAGCATTATCCTAGCAGTATTGCATGAATGCAAACACATAGTAGCGACTTTGATGACCCACCCTCCCTCCCTTTGGAGGAGGTGCAAATGTTGTATAAATGTATGGCATTCCTAAATGTTTATTATGGAAATTAGTCTGTTCAGAATGCTGTACACAGCACACTTACAGTAGTGACTTCTTCCTCAAAATTTCATCACAGAACACCACCGTTGAAGGATCTTCACTGGCTCCCTATATTTGTCTAACAAATAAAATTCAAGATTCTTCTATTGACCCTCAAAGGCCTCCAAATTCTATCACTGTCCTATATCAAAGAGCTTCTTACTCCATGTCTTCTCTCACTGTACTCAATATTTGGCCCCTGCCAATGCAATTACAAGATGATTACAACATGAAGACCTATGGTGCCAGAGTTTTTGCCATCTCTGCCCTTACCAGCTGACATCAGAACTTGTAACAATGTCATAATATTTAAGTCAAAGCTTACTTACATTTTTCTTTAATATTGCTTTTAAGAATTAATTGATCTTTCCATTTCATTTTTATACCATGTGAAGTGCATAGAGCTGCCATGCATATGGGGTATACAAATGAGTATTATTATAATTGTAATTATTATAACTATCTCATGCCTTTGTCTTGTCTGATCCGGCCTGTATGGTGCTGGGGAGATAAGAAAGACTCTGCCAATACTTTTGTCCTACCTCACATTGGTGGGGAGGTAGGTGAGGCTTAAGTTTGTTTTGTATGTATAACTCTGTTTATTTTGTCTCTGCTATCTAGCTGCATGCCGTTGCAAATGATAACTGGGACATGGGGAATACATGTAATTACTTTCTTTTTCTATTTTCTTTTTCAAAGGCCAAGCAGGCAAAGGTTCTGAACAATTGAAAACAAGACACGTGAAGGCATTAAAATGGGATATTTTGGTCAATGCAAATGTTAACTTTGAATGCATGGCTACCCACAGTCACAATCTCCCCCTTCATGGTTCACTGATCTATCACTTAAGATAGCTTAGTAATTACCACGTTTCATCAATGAAAATACACAGAAAAACAGACAAAAAAAAGCTTTTCCTAAAGGAAAAGTTTTTGTTCAGATAAGCATTTATTTACATCTTCAAAGGGTAGGCATACAAATTTCACTTAACTACATGTAAGCGATTTGAAAGAATTGCAACTCAAATTTGAACAAATATGTTATTGACTTGTGTGGAGTATGTGAAAACTGTAAGGAATTCAAAGAATCAGCCGATCAAAATACTATTTTAGTGAAAATAATTATTAATAGTCTTGAAAACCTTCAATTTTTTTGTGAGGTGGATTCTCAGTAGCACTGAACCAGTTGGTTGAGCATCGGACTACAGTGCGGGAGGTCGGGGGTTCAAACCCTGGCCAGACCAACACTCAGGGTCTTTATTAAATAACTGAGGAGAAAGTGCTCCCTTTGTAATGACATCTGCAAATGGTTAGACTTTCTAGTCTTCTCGGATAAGGACGATAAACCGTAGGCCCCGTCTCACAACACTTCAATGTTCATAACCCTGTGGGACGTTAAAGAACCCACACACTAATCGCAAAAAGTAGGGCATGGAGTTCCTGGTGTGCTGGTCTGGTCTTTGTGCTATTTCATGATTCATGGGTTGGATGGGTTGGATGAGGTTGCTAATGGACATATGCTGATGCCAGATCTCACCCTTGCATTGTAGTAATGTAAACCGCATTTGAATATGCATATAGAAAATGCGGTATATAAATACCATTACCATTACCATTAACCATCAGTTCGACCAAGTCTGCAGCACCTGCATGAGTGATGATTTAAGCTATGATCTTTCCTTTTCACTTTGAAATACCACAATCTGTCCCTCAAAGCGTAATTTCTTGGCTGTGAACTCTCAAATTTCCAGTGTTCAAACTGTCAAGTACTGCTTAGAAGTTATTCTTTCAATTTACTGTTTCAAAAAGGTTTGTTTTCTTCCTGAAAGTAGCATATTGGAGTCTTAAAAATTTACAACAATAGGCCCATTTTTATAAAGCCTGATTAAGCTAATCCCGCGTTAGTGTGAACTTTGATTAGAGTTTAATTGCTAATCAATAAGGATTTTCCAAAAGATTTCTGTTCCCCAGTTTTAAAGATCTGAAATGACAACAATGTCTGTGGAATTGTTTGTAAACATAGGGTTTAAACAAAGGAATCTGACCACTTCAAGCGATCTTCACAGTGTCCATGATCTCAGTGGATCTACACTCTTATAAAACAATGCTTTTTCCTTTCTAGAGTGTATCAAAAATTTGGGGCAAAAATGCAGTGGAACCCTGCTCTACTGACACCTGCACTGTCTATAGATTTGTATTGTCACAATAAATATTTTATCACATGCTAATTGTAGACATTGTACCCTGTTCAAATAATGACAGATCTCTACAGGTTATTACAATTTTATTCCTAAAAAATAGTAGCAAAATAGCGTGACATGTTTGATCAGTCTGCCTTTTTCCCACTGTTTTATCCTTGTGCTGTAATCTTTGTAATCTTTAATAACGTTTTCTACCCACTGTGTAAACACAAGTATTTCACTTCCTTGCCCTTTGATTCAAGGCATTGCTTGTAGTGTTCTTCCTTTTTGACGTCCTATGCTTGCCATTATCAGAGACTGATGCTGATAGGACTTCACATTGTGTTTGAAGAACAACAATTAAAAAGCAGCTTTTAGTCCGAGACTATGATAAACGAGCATAAGTTTAGTTTCAACTTGTTACAGTTACAGAAAAGAAATTTCACGTCTTGCTGCCATACAAATGTCTGCTTTAGTCTTTGTATCAATAAAACGTGTCTGTGATGTTTTTCCATGTTATTTCTGAGAGCCTGCTTAATACGGACACCCAGATTAAATACGGACACTTTGGCATGTCCCCTTGGTGTCCATATCAACCCGGTTTCACCGTAAGGGAAATAAAGGTCGTGGAAATTAACCGTCACTTAAATATTAATGACACAGAAATTAACGATAACAAAAATTAATGCCACTAAAATTAACTTGAATTTTTGAAAATTATTTGCATAAATTTCATGAAGCGTTTATTTCCAATAATAAGGTTTGAAGTGCACCTAACCCCCAAATGTTTTTCTTTAAAGTAAATCTTTGCACCTGTTCGAAACATATTGTGCTATTTAACGCCTTTTTCAACCAAATCTTGACTTTTTATACGCTGTAAAAGTTACGAAATCTAGCCATCATCTGTCCCATGACCGAGCTAGTAAGGGGCATGGGTCTATTCCTTACTTGACGTCATAAACTGATTTGCATTGTATTAAGTCTGTGTGAAAATGCATGCAAAGCAGTTTGTGATGTCATGTAAGGAATAGACCAAGGCCCCTTACTAGCTCGGTCATGGGACAGGTGATGGCTAGATTTCGTAACTTTTACAGCCTATAAAAAGTCAAGATTTGGTTGAAAAAGGTGTAAAAAGGCTCAATGCGTTTTGAACAGGTGCAAAGATTTATTTAAGCGAAAACAAATTTTGGGGTTAGGTGCGTAAATATATGGACAGACAATGGATTCTGATTGGTCAGCCTTTACTGAAGACAATGTTAGAAAAGAAGGTAACAAAAATATCCCTTCTTGAGGGGATGTGGGGTTTTTAATCTAGGTTTAATGAATAAATTAATACAGTAACTGCAAATCATGAAGTCCTATATTGAAGAAAAAGCAAAAAAAAGAAACTATAAGAAACTTGAATGACTGAAACCTTAGCGCAGTCTGCCCCAAGGCATCCCGCATAAAAGTAAATAGAAAATATTTTCAAAATCTTGAGAAAATTATGACAGCCTATTTGACGACCTGCAAAGAAAGCTTAAAATTAACTAAAGGTTTTTGGCAAAAAAGGCATGACAAAAATCTAGAACATCTGTCTGAAATCAGTGTGGAACCATTGTGTATACCCAATGTAAATAATCTGGGGTAAAAATCAAAGTTGCTAAATGTAACTCATTGAGTTTTGGAGGTATAGTGGCAAGATTTAATTTTACTTCGGAAATCCTTAGAAAGTTACAGTGAAACCAAAAAGTGGGTGCTCACCAGCTTCAGTTGAAAAAGCTGAATGCACGGGAAGATTGATGGGGGAAGGGGTGGGAGAACCTGAGCACAGGCTAGGGACCATGAATCCATATTCAGTTAGCTTAGTCTTGTTGGGGGAAAAGGCTAAAAATCTGTGTGGTGTTGGGTGGGGCAAAAATTGTATGGCTGTATTCATGTTGTTTTTAAGACCCAGCAAACTGTTAGTTTTAGCACTTGTCAAATATAGCTAAATATTAATAATAATTTGAAAGTTAGTTACAAGCCTACAAGTTATGTTACTTAAAGCTAATTTGGACCTACAGTATGGAAAAAGCAAATGTTAGGGATGCTGTTTTGTCACAAATAGGATACTTCCTGTGGTTGTTGACACAGCAGTCTTCACTTTTGTCTTTAGTAAAAGTGATTAGTGGGTTTGTGTGACCCCACCTACTCTTCTGCAGCACTTGTATAACCACTGTCACTCTTCATTTGTCATTGTATCCATTAAACATAAAAGGATTATTAATTAAAAATAAATTGTTCTGAATTAATCTATCTGACAGTCTGTTCTTTTCATTTAAGTAACAGATCGTGGACGCTACCTTTTGAAAATCGTAAGAACATTTCAAGGATAAGTTTGTCAAGAGATGGGAGGATCCTCATTACCGTTGATGAAGGTTAGTGACAGGAGAGTTTTCAGTCAATGCCTAATCCAACTGAATATAACAAGTTGTTGAAAAGGCCGTGGTTAGTTCTCTGAATTTTTCTTTAATGTTAAAATCTCAGAACATGTCTCGAGCCTTAACTACACTGTAAATGTATTGCTTTGAGCTTCATCACTAACAACAGTTTTTTTTTCTTTTTTTATCGTCTTACAAAGGAACCACTTACAATACAAATATGAACACTGCACTACAATACCTTCACTTCTTACACTACTGGTACTTATGATTTCTATGTCATTGTTTATTGTAGCGTACTTTTCAACACCACAAAATAATACAAGCACATCAATGCACAATAAAGACCAACAAGATAACTAACAATATTATTACAATAACTGCAGATTACAAAAATTAACAATACTTACTAAGATCAATAAAATCTAATTAAAGGAAGAAAAAATAAAGAAAGGATGAGTACCCTTTAGTCTGCCTCCCTGTATCCACCTGCCCTTTGATTGCATTTCATGGGAACATTTATTTCTCTGAGGGGTGATGTTTGAAGGGAGCCCATTTCTTCCTAAAGGAAGCTAAAAGTTAAATTATAGTTTATCTAAAGCAATCTGTTTTTCAATTTCCATGGAACTTGTAATTAATTGTGTGTAAATTTGTAGCACTGGGAGGGTGTTTCTTAGTTTGCAGCTGTTTACAGTATCTAGTATCTAGTGATAAGCAGGTAATGGTAAAGGAGTAAATTGGAGATACTATAAATTAGGCCATTAGGCAAAGTGTAGCTGAGAAGAAAACATTTGTCAGATTGGGATTTTCAACAATCCACTGCGAAACATTTTTCCAGAAAGTCTGGGTAAATTTTCCAAGAGAGGTGGGTTAGTGTCCCAGTGGCGTTGACACAAAAAAAGTGACCCATTTCTTTTTACCTATCTTGTGAAGAAAATCATTTGTAACCTATGAATAAACTTAAACTGAAAGACATATACACATACATGCGTTTATTCAAAGTATTTGAAACAAAAGGTAAATGTAGAGAATGCTACGAAAGGGAGTTTTAATAAGAGGTTTGCCCTATGTAAAAAAAAAAAAAAAACTCCGTAAAGAGTCTTAGTTTTGTTTCTACGATACAAAAACTAGGAAAGAGAGCTTGTATGTATCTTCCCAGTTGAAATTACATCTTCAGAAAGCAAGCCACTTTCCTTGACTTTTCACTGGTGTGGATGCCTTTCTTCTGACAATAGATTGGTAAATTTGTTTGCAAACTTGCTTTGATGAAAGGAGGTTTTCGGCAAGATTTTTAAAGGGAGGGATATTTTGGTCAGGGGAGCACTTTGTAACACTCTAGGTAGTTTGTCCTTTCATCTTGTATTTGGTGATGAAAGCAGTGTAGCTTATAAAATTATGATTTGAACTGTTGAGCAAGTCCTTAATTTCTTTCACCCCTGCGTTAAGCCGTAATTTAAAGATACAGTCGAACCTGTAAATAACGTCACTGTATTAAGCGGCCACCCTCTATTAAGCGGCCAGTTTTTAAAGTCCCGATTTTTTGCGCATACAAACGCTGTATATATTACCTGTATTAGGCGGCCATCTCTATTAAGCAGCCGCGGCCGCCCTGTAGCAGTCCTATGTTTGTCTTTCTTTGTTATTTTTACCTGTATTAAGCGGCCACCCTTGAATGGAAACTTAGCCATATGCATAGTACCATGGATAACAGGAATTGTCGCTGGCAGTGCCGACAGTCAACGACTTGCTCTACAATCAAAAGTTTCAAATTCGGAAGCGCCAAACGCACGTGTCCGACTTTTTTAAGTCGCCGTAATTCTTACCCTATTCCTATTTTAACTTGAAGAATTTTATTGTATATTGTGTTACTTTGAGTTAGCAACATTACCGTTATAACTCCACTTCGATCGTAACAACTATGAAATGACGGAATGAGATATTTTGTTGTGAACTGCAAGTCACGTAAGGAAATACAGTACTGTACACCGTACAAGAGTAGAGGGCAATTTATTGCACAGTGCTTTTGCACAATGTTACGTATATTATACCGTTAAGTTACAAGTTGGCACTGAACTTTGTTTAAAGTATCAGTTGATCTCTAGAAAGAGTGTTGATCGTCCTATTGTTTCCTTGCATAAATGTTTTTGTATGATACACCATTGAAATTGACATTAGACTACGCCCAGTGAGCATTTTTAGTGATCCTGTATTAAGCGGCCAGTTCCTCAAGTCCTGAGGGTGGCCGTTATATACAGGTTCCACTGTAGGTTTGTTACAAATTCATGTTAGGGAGTTATGCCAAATTTGGGAGGAAAATAATATTAAGTTGCTGTGATTTAAGGTGCTCCTGAGTATTCCTGACCATGCAGTGTTTCCCCTAGAGTGGGTCTGAAATGTTAAGTAGAGGAGTAACCTCCTTTTTAACTCGTGAATGCGCGCATGCGCAATGAACGAGTTATAGCGATAGCTGACTCTCGACTTGGTCGATCAGTCGATCAGTCGATCAGTCGGTTTTGTCGTTAACTTTCGGGCGTGCGCAGTGAATGAGTTTTAAATTCAATTAGTGGAAAAAAACACGCGAACATTTGTTGTTCATGGCGCATCAGGAAATTCTTATTCAATATGTAGAGAATAATTTGACGATCATTTAGTGCAAGAATGGCGATTTTTCGTTCAATCTGAGCAAAGTTTCAAGTTTTTTCAGTTTTTCAGAAAGTCCGGGATCGTAAACTCAATTAGTGAAAAAAAAAAAACGTAAAAATTTGTTTCACGACGCGTCAGAATTCTCTCATTCATTCTGTAGAGAATAATTTGACAATCATTTTAGTGTAAGAATGGGGATTTTTCGTTGAATCTGAGCAAAGTTATAGGATTTTTTCGTTTTTTTCTACGAAGTGCGGTTTCTTTCAAGAATTAAAAATAATTTAATTTAAAAATAATTTAATTAAAAAATAATTTAATTTGTCAGTTTTCACGCGAAAGCGGAACGTGCCATTGACGTCGTAAACAAAATTATGCAAATTTCTGGTGAAATGAACACTTTTAAGATCTAGTCAGCTTTCATAGAGGTTTCAAAGGGAAAAAATGTTTCATTTTCGAAATTTACAACTGGTAATTTATGGGAAAGCAAAAGGACGCGGTCGATAAATAATTCTTATTTAGCAAGAGCTTGTCATAGTTCATTATTTTTACTTGAGGATTGCGTGGACTGAACTCCAAAGGAAAAATTTCACGCATTTATGTCGGGCATGAATCGTAATGCGATACTTTGTTGAACATATTTCCCTTTGTGAGATCGGCTTGCCCTACAGTAATTTTGTAATTTTAATTCCCAAAAAAACTTCACTTGCCCATCGGGCAAGTGATGGTTAGAGATCGCGAAATCCAGTAGCCGCGGACTATCACACGAATTTGCATGACGTAGCTGCACATGGCGTGCTCCTATAAACTTTGAATAAAAAAAATACGTGATATTTTTTAATCGGCGCATCAGAATAATCGGCTTATTCAATCTGTACAGGATAATTTGACAATCATTTTAATAGTACAAGAATGGTCATTTTTCGTTACATAATCGGGCAAAGATATAATTTCTTTTAGCTTTTGAGGAAGTTTCCGTAGCCGTCTAAATTGCAATTACTATGTGTCATCTGCATTCACGGGTTGGCTCACAGGAGCCTTTGATTTAGATTACTTGAAAGCACCAATTTGCCATCGTGTTTCTTTTGAGAGTAATTGAAGAAGGATTTCTGTTTCCCCTGATTATTGTCATCCAGGTAGCCTTTTATCCATCTAATTTTTAAGGATTGATTAAAGCTCTAAAGGCAATCATTTTTAGCTCTCCTTTATTATAATCATTGAATCTCAGTTCTCTTGATTTTGTCACTTTTGCTGTCGCGAAGGAAGTCATATAATAGGGAGTTAACCTCATTGATAACACCTTGGGGTGTTGGTACTAGATGATAGGACATACAATTTGTGATTTGAAGTACCCAAATTAAGGGTTAGGTGCATTTCTGGACATAAGTGAAGAGAGCTAGCATTTTACCTGACCAGCTGCTTGTATTTTTCTCATTTTTTTTTTCAATTTCCTCAGAAAAGTTGATGCTGCTTTCGTTTATTTTTGAGGTTGAAAAATGGTGAAACTTTGCCCTCTGCCCAAGGGATTGCTTTGCTATAAGGTATAGTAAAGACCCCATCTTTGTATGAGCCTATATATCCAGAGTGCTTTCAATTGGTTTTTTCATATTTGATTTTCATGCTGCTCAACCTAACCCCACATTCCTTTCCGCCACTTAGCCAATCACTGTGAACCTTCTAATATCTGGAAGGTTGACCTTGACCTCAGAATGCCTCTCATGGGAACAGTGAAAAACATCATGGCGGAGACAGACCCTGACCAAGGTTAAGTGAGCTTTCAGCACTGTGTGCCCTACGCTCAAAATTTCTCGTTTAAATCGACTGACTGCAATCAAAGAATTTGTGACGGGAATAGTGATATTTCTTCAATTTGCCGACTGGTTACGCAAAGTTGCTTTAATATTTATCAAGCTTTGCCTTCAATCTTGTCCACCTTGTCGGTGTGGAGGAAACCAAAATATTACCTGATACATGTATGTCGGTAAACTTTAAAGATTTTGCAGTTGAAACTCACTTTGTTGTTGCAATTTGTTTGGGGGCATGTGCGACATTTTCCACAAGGACCACAAGTTGATCGCTCTTTGTTGTTTAACTTTTCGTTTAATAGTCTTTAATGGACTGATAAATACTGCAGATCCCCCCCTGACACCTTCTACATTATACTTCTTTGCTTTCTCAAATCGAGTTAGTCTCTCGTAGCACTTGGAACAAACAAACAAATCTGCTCCAGAGTTTCTGCACTGGTAAGAGGTGATATCTTCACTGACTGTCAACTTGATCAGGCGAGGAAGATAGATTACACTTTCCGAAGATTTTGACTCTCCCAGCAGATAACGGTGTCAAAACATCAGACAAGAAGCCCTTGTATTCACATTCAATATTTGTTTTGGTGTTTCAGCCATGACCAGCCATTTCGGAAGTGAAAAAATATATATATTCCAACTTACATGTAACTCCCACATCTCTCAAGACTGTACCAGAGACAACGGAAGTGGGAAATGGAAGCAGCCTTTGTAACCAGCAATTTGATTTGATATCATTAGACAATGCCTCGACTGTGATTGGCTAGGGTGCTTGGCCCCCAATGGGAAAGGAATGTGGCGCTTGGTTGAGCAAGGGTTTGTGGGGAAGAGGTAATACCAGCCCCCTAAAAACAACTGCATGGGAAGCTACTTTCAGACCAGATACGTCTGTGAATATGTCAAGTAAATAAAGGGTTCTTGAAAAAGGAGAGTTCAGAGTCGTCTAAAATCATAGTTACATCAGCATGTTGTGAGAGTTTGCATTCCATGTCACCTATATTAATGCCATGAATCTCTTTATCCTTCCAAATGGCATTGTCCAAGACTTCAGTGCATATAGTGAAAAGATAGGGGAAGAGCAGGCAGCCCTGTCTCATGCCGCCACTCAAGCTGAAGAACTCAGCAGACCACCCCTTGTTTTGGATACAACTGCTTACAATTTATATCTGTGTAAAAAAAATTAAAAGACATTCCAAAGTTGAAATATCTCAACATTAATTATTTTTCTCAATAAAAGGCCATAATATTGTATGTGCTATTCAAAGCTTTTTCAAAGTCGATGACTAGTAGAAGGCCAGGTATTTGTTTTGTATCTGTTTACTTAATGATGCTGTATATGAATCTGATATTTTCCCCAATAGCTCTATTTTTCAGATGGATTGAGCTGCAATTTTATAGTCCCAGTTTAAGAATAGTGATTGGTCTCCAGTTTTTTAAAGATTGGAGGTTTATCTTTCTTAGGTACAGGAGTAACCATTCCTCTTCTCTATGTAATGGATAAAAGGCCCTCTGCATACCCATACATGTAGTTGATGGCATTTATCTAATTTAAGTTGTTTTGTGGTTTGTGTATTATAAAAATGGCTCCACGAGTATGGTACTGGGAGATCTTCTCAAACTGAAGAATTTTGATGTCTAGTTCCTTACAGATGCCGCTTTTGACTTTTTTGGATAGGTTGTCTTCTTCCACCTATTTCCAAAGGGAAGATATATTTGACTCAAAGGTTTTTTCCTTGGATTTAATTTTAGCCGTTTCTTCTTTCGCATATTTTAGTGACCTTGAATGGATAGATCTGCATTTTCATGGTATCCCAGAGGAGCACAGCATCTACCTCAACATTGTTCCTGTATTCATTGGCAAAATTATCAATAATTGTTTTCTTAATTAAATCACCATATTCATCATCTACATGTACATGTAACAGAAATGAGGTATTAAGTTTCCAGAAGCCCAGACCTCTGGGGTTATTATTACAAACCGGTATTAGCAAGATTGATTGTAAAATTATAAGAGAATGGTCGGTCTTGTCACCCAGTAAAATATCTGCATTTGTGATTTCTGGGGTTAAGCTTGCACTGATCAGAAAAAAGTCCAGGCGACAGAATATTTCAGGTTTCTTTCTGAATCTTTTAGCTTCTGTGTTGAAAACTCACCACACATCTATCAGGTCTAGCAAATTCTCCATGTTCTGGACTTCTCTCAGTTAATTACTATGTGGGGTGAGTTTTCTCCTTTTCTTTCTTTGTGAACGTCTAAATTATAATACTTGAAATTAAAATCACCTCCCATGACAATCTCTTCACATTCAAACTGAGAACAATTTCCCAATATACAATATTTGGAAGTAAGACTAGTTGCAGAAAATAATGGGTCCTCATATGGTAGAAAAAAAAAGGTGAACAGTAGATCTTAATTCATGAAAACAATTGCAAATAAGAGGTTTAAAATATTTATGCTAAAAATTACATATAACTTAGATGATAAAACCAAAAGACCTTTAAAACTGCAAATGATCAGCACAGTTTCGTTCTTAAATCCTTCATGAACATGTACATTCCTGGTCTAAGATTTTTGGCAAATGCATTTGTTTTTGTAAGCTTAACAAACAGGTTAAGTGAGAGATCAGAAATTATTAGCAATGTCTGTTGAAAAGAATCTGTAACTTTTAAACACCACAAACATTTTTCAAGGTACAGTGTATTCAATTAGCTTTAACTTACATGTTGTCATTTGTTACAGATGGACGGTGTCTTTTAGTTAATCTTAAGAGCAAGACTGTTCTTCATCATTTCAACTTTAAAAGGCCTGTCTCTGACCTTAAGTTTAGTCCAAATGGGAGGTGAGTGATTTGTTAAAATATACACTTGTAAGGTATTCTGCAGACACACAAGTTTTAAGGTTACCGTGTACCTTCAGGGGTGGCTTCAGTTTAACTGATGTAACGCCTTTCAGTTACATCACAGATACTCAAAATCCTAATCAAATTAAAGCTTATAGAACTGGGTATTCAAATATTTCATTGCTTTTCCAAGAAAATAAATTCCTAGGTTTTCGAAACTTGAAGGTCCAGAGTGTCGTTCAAGAGTTCCAACTCAATGCGATTTTTATATTAATTTTTGGGAGTTTGTTTTTTTCTCCAGATTAGGACCCCAAAAGCTTAAAAAACCTGTTGGGGTTTTCCTTAATTCAATTGCATTCAAAAGTTACTGAATATTTTCAAAACTGCGAGAAAACTATGACTTTCAAGAAAAGAATTTTTGATATATCAAATTCCCCCACACGTTTTTGTTGATTATATATTTTTCTAGCATCTGGCCAAATTTGACTGAAATCGGCCAAATCATTGTTGAGTTGTAACTCTTGAAAGTGTCGCCACCAAGTGAAAATTAAAGTTTGAGAAAACAGCGCTTGAAAAAATTCTCGCTACACAAACAAGTACCATCCCCCAACACCTTTATGGAAAATTAGCCAATCATTTTGCAAGCTACTTTTTCTTAACTTCCAGTCACCTCCTGTGAAAATTTTCTCGCAGTTTTGCACATACTTGCGTACCAGAGTAATCAACTCCCTCACCATTTTGTTGGATATAGATCTGCGTTGTTTGTTGTACGTCGATTTTGTAATCTGTAATGATTATGGAAAAAATAAAATGGGGACTGTCAAGCCGACCTCATCAAGCAAAGCTGTTGGGCTGAAGCAGAAATGGCTGAGGCGGGCAAAATTATCAGCACAAAGCGCTACAGAATTATCGGGGGACCACCTTAACCGCATGTATTGTCTCAGTCAAAACGAAAATTCTTGCTACTTTTCGAAAAGCCAGCGAATACATCTATTCGAGCGAAATATTGTGGAGAATAGTGAAGTTGTGAGATTGCTTATCGAAAGTTCGAGTAAAAATTCGCTCTTGAATGAACATTCCAAAGCGTCAATGCTGCAAATAGGAAACAAGTATCCGTTTGACACGAAAGAAAACGTTTAAACAGAACCGTTTAAAAGAGTTGACTCCGTTTAACACTTTGGAAATTACACTTATACAGTAAGTCTCTGTGAAAAGGGTACAAGCAAAAGTGGCGACTTTCTCTTCACTAGTTATCTTGTAGCGACGGCTGACGTGAGAAAAGATCAAGACATAGTACTTTTTTGTTTTGTTTTTGCTTGCCAAGACTTGTAAGTGTAACGCATCGAACACAAGATTCAGTGATCTGATAACGTTCAGCTGAAGAAGAAGAAGAAAAAAAAGGAAGCTCATGAAGCGCGATTTATGGACTTGCGAATTGAAACAAGCGCATCTCCAACTATTCGCTTCGCTGGAAGATCTTAACACCTTTACCTACTTTGAAGTGTAGCTTAAAGCTATTGTCTTGTTTTATCTCAGCTTCGTACTGGAGCAAATATAAGTTCTTCCACAAAATACTGGATATTCGAAGTGGGGGAAAGTGAGGGTTTCAAGACTGTGAGACTATAGAAAGACCGTTCGCTCAATTATCGCAACGGGTGGTTACACCGGCAGCAATATGCTGTCAATCAAAGTAAAAATTTAACTTCCAGTGGAAATCGCTTACGTTCCAATTTCTCGGAAAATACTCACTCTTTTTCTAAAATTCTTTTTTTGTTACACGGAATGCCCGCAGGGCATGACGTGTCTAGGTTTCGGTCGGGTATCTTTTTTTTCTTCATCGTAGTCACAAATGTGCACATTAATTTATGCATTAAACTCTGTCCTCCCTAGTAAGGATATATTGTTCTGATTGTCTTCAACAGAAGCGGCCCAATCAAAATCTATTTTTCAGGCACATATCACGAGAGAGGGGACCCACTCATCACTTCCTGTGTGACGTCAAATCATTATTTGATTTATTCATTAAACCTTGATTAAATTCTACCCTCTCCCAGAAGGGATTTATTGTTCTGATTGTCTTGAACAAAAACAGCCCAATCCAAATCTATTATCGGCGCGTATATCATGAGGGAGGGGACCCACTTATCTCTACCTGTGTGACGTCAAAGCAAGTCATCATTTCGAAAAGTTGTTTTTGTTCAATGGCGGCCACATGTATGAATTTAAGACTTTGATCTGCCGTTTTCAGAGAGAAAACAAACCTTTTTCAAGCAGTAAATCGAAATAATAACTTCTAGGTAGTACTCGACAGTTGAAACGGTAGAAATTGGGAGAGTTCACAGCAAAGAAACTCCGCTTTAAAAAACAGATCGAATGATCAACGCAAAGGATTAGAGCTAGAGGAGGCCAGACCAGTTCAGCGGGGTCATGACGTTATTGCATAGTTATTTCTGGTATGATTCCTAGTAACACAACGATAAGTATCACGCAATATATCTGAATAAAACCATTCAGACAATTATTTCAATTGCCAAGGGAGGATAGTTTTTAAATATCTGCGAAACATACAATGGGGAATAATTGGGGCTACATTAAGCATTCCGTGTAATGCCATTAGAGGGGCATCTTGTTTGTAAGAATTTACTGGAAAGTTTATTTTTATCTAAAAAAATGAAAATTCAAAAATTTTCTCTCTGAACGTACACGGTAACTTTATTTATTCACAAGATTAATAACAATTTAGTTGCTCTCATGTTGTTCCAAGATATATCTATACTCATCAAAAGAAGAGCTTTTGGTTTGAACCTGCCTAACCCTTCTGGAAAAACTCTAGTCTTGATTCACTGTTACCTTTTAACATTTGACTTTTAAAGCCTCCCTTCCCCCCTCAGAATTTCATGAGAACTTCCTTCAGGTGGGTATTGGGGTGGATACAGATAAAGATTGGCCAGGTTCTGTATTTTCATTTGTTTTGTTCACGAGTTCATGGGTTATCGAAAAGTAATGGGTTTCACCAGTATCAAAAAACTTTGAAATCTTATAAATAAATAAGTCTTTTTTCATCAGATAAAAATACGTATCAGATGTTACAATCATACAAAGGGTAGAATATGCATACAAGAAGAACAAATACAAGAATGTAGAATAGAAAAGTTCTGTAAGAGTGTCTTTGATCCAATATTGCAGCCATGGAATCACTATAAATTATTTGAGTTTTTTTTTTTTTTTCATTTTTTAAGGTTTGTAGCAGTTACTCATGGAAAGGATGTGCAAGTGTGGCATGCTCCTGGTCATAGTAAAGACTTTGCACCATTTTCTGTTCATAGAACATATACAGGTTTCTATGATGACACTGTTTCCATTGACTGGTCCTCTGACTCCAGGTAAGTACTGTATTGGTTGCTTTAAGATAATCATTGTTAATCTTTTTGGCAAGGTTAATTATTTAGTAATCCATTGACAGCCTGGCTGCCCATTTTGCCCAGGCTTGTAACATTCACCTCCTATCTCCCCAAGAAAGTCATTTTTTGTGGGTTTTTATAGAAAGAGGAGTTTTTTTCACTCCCTCAGATGAACATCAGATTTCATTTCAAAATACATGTAAATGCCATGTTCTTCAAGTGCAATTTTTTGGGGGGCAATTTATAAATCAAAAGATTCTTATAAGCCCTGAGCAATAATTGATGTCCAGAATAAAGAAAAATATTTATTGAGGACAGTCTGTTGTTAAATGGAAGTGAAGATCCAGACCTTCTCTGAAACATTTGGCTATTCTGGGAATCCATGGTTAGGTAAATTACATAATGATTACATAATTACATAATGATTGTGGATTTGTACTGAAATATGTTTTTGAGTCACCTATTCTTTATATTCTTAACAGCTTTTGCATTTTCTTTTAACACATAGTTTACACAGGTTGAGTCATTACTGGGATGCTTTAATATAAATTTTGTCATTTAAGTGTACAGTATATGACAGTGGGTGCTCATCAATGTGTGTGTGTCATCAGTGTGTGCCATGCCAATAGCCTTGCTATTGGCAGATAGCTAAATTGAGACACTTTGCACCCCTCTCTGTTCTTGTCAAGTTCTTTTAATCTCTTAGTTCCCCCTACCTTATCTATAGAATAAGTGGGGTCAAGCTTCTCAGTCTAACTTAGAAAAGCTTCTTCTCCTACAAAAACGGGCTCTACGTTTGATGAACTTTTCTACAAAAGATGAACACACTATTTCGTACTTTATTAACCTTAACATCCTACCTGTTCATTTTCTCTATGTCGAATCTGTTTCCTGTTTAATTTATGATATCCAACACAAACTAGCACCTGTTGATATTAAACATTTATTTAAACATGTATCAGATATACATTCCTACAACACCAGGTCAGCAACCGCCAGCAAATGTTATGTCATGTCTTCACGTCTTGAACAACTAAAGAATTCATTTTCTCGATTTGGTGCATGGCTATGGAATTCTTTACCTGATAATATTAGAAAGTCTGACAGCAGAAAATTATTCAAAAAAACAAATACATGAAATACTAATAAACATTGAAAAAAAAAATGCTTACCTTAGACCTTCTTCAATTCTTGAAATAATCAAAGGCTTATAAATTTGTAACAATCCTGTAATTTCTATCAGTATAGCTTGCAAACCCTTTTTTGTTCTGTATATTCACTTATTTGTTTACTACTTATTTAAGTTTTATTTTAGTTGCTGCTGTTGCTTTGTAAACTTTGCTAATAATGTCAATTTGTAAACACCAAAATTTATTTGCATTTAGTTTAATATAGTTATACCTACCTGCCTCGACTAGCTTTAGGTATTTGAGGGTAGGTATATACCTAACTTGTAACTCTCTGGGTTTTTTCTTAATAAATGAAGTGTTGTTGCTGCAAAGTGACAAGCTGTATGAACCAGGAACTCTCAAATGCTAAAATATACCTGGGTTGCCATGGTCAGGGTTAAGTTGCTGGGAAGTTTCGCATCAAGTCGGGTGGGGTTGGGGGCAGGAAATTATAAATTTACCTCAGAGTCAGGGAATTTTAGTTTTGTCTAGCCACAAGGTTTGCAAAACAGTTCCTTTGTTGGTAGAGGTAATGTTGTTAAAAAATGTATGTATGTATGTATTTCGTTGAATAATAGCCCTCCCTTGATTAATCGCCTCTCTTGAATTATTGCCCCCCTTGATGAAAATATTTAAAACTAGAGATACGTGCCTCGCAAAGCTAGGGCTGGGTGGAAAGCCCTCTTTACTCATATTGTAGCATCAAATGAGGAGATTAAAGGTTTTTGAACATGGCAACTATTTTGATGAGCATGGTGTTTTCGTAGTTCCACAGGTTAGTTTGCTGTTGAAGTCTATTTCTGACACGAGGAAATGTACAACGGGCATGCAGGGCTGTCGTGTTCGATGATAATAATCAATGACTTAATAATCAACTGATTGCCCATCGATAACCTATTGATTACTCGTTGATTTCATTGATGTCATCGATTAGTTACACTTGGATAATACAAACTTAACCAGTCCTATGACATGACAAAAACCTATTATAATTTTAACACTGTTGATGTGTAGTTACTAGTAGGTTGCTGTGTATCTTTGGGGATGCCTCCTTTCAAAAAGATCATGACTCACAAGTCCAGACTTCATCACTTAATTATCTCTTAAAATGAACACCAAACAAATTTTGCTGCGAGAGCATTAGTGGCAAATACATTTCAGTTTAATGCAGCTGTGACCAAGTGCTTGAGCTGGCATCATTTTGCTGAACAGTGTTCTGATAGAAATTAGAAACTTGGAGAATTTGTTTGTTTGACTTACATCAAGGGTTCAAAATCCAAGGAATAAGTTGTGCAGTTTATCGGTGTCACATACATTGAATGGCTTTAGAGGAGATTTTTTGGTACCTTTGGCACTGGAAAAGACAATCAACAGTTATACTTAGAAATTTCCACTGCTGACATCATGAGTGTTAAATTAAATCTTTGCTTAATTCATTTGACAGTTATAACAAGGTTGCTTTCCTTGTGTGAGTGCCTGGATAATGGAAATAACATGTATGAGTACACTACCTGAGCATAGTCCATTCAGAGATTTTTTTTTTTTTGGACAGGTTTTTTGTGGTAGGAAGCAGAGATATGACAAGTCGCATCTTTTCGTTATTCCCAAGGAAGCATTTTACTCCTGTCACCTTGGCTGGCCACCGTAATTCTGTAATAGGTTGCTATTTTGAACAAAACTCCTTGGATGTATCCTTGAATGCAAGCTGGTATGTTTTAGTATATTTAGTGGTGTGCTGTGGTATTGTTGTTTGACTCTTATAAATTGTTAAGAAGGCCAGTTTTGGATAAATGATACATGTACAGGTGTATGCTGTTCAGAGATGTTTGTTTCTATCTGTAGCATTCTATTCTTGATTTAACAAGTTTTCTTACCTAACAGATTTGAACCTACTTTAGACAAATTATTAACAGCCCAACATCAAGTAAATGTAACCATAAAGATTCTCTTTTTATTCTTTACAAAATCCTTTACTGGGATAGCAATTAATTTTTTTTGGTAATTTTACAATGCAGTAAACAAAAACCGAATACTAATACATTATTTACAACTTACATTCAAACTACTTAGCAATAGGCGGGTACAGTGCATTCTTACAATACATTCCAGTGTTTGCATTGCTTACGGTGTAATACAATACAATCTTACAAATACATTCTTACTTTATAATCTTAAAACACAATCATATAATTAAGAATACGAAGACACTACTCAGCCTACAAAAAAGTGGTGAGCGGAGGGAAGTGCAAGTCACGCACAACAGTCTCCATGCACTTACCTCCACTCACCTGAAAAATGCAAAAAAAATTTAACACTTGTTCTGCAGGCTACACTACTCATATGATACTACGCTGCATATCTGTATCATTAACAATTCTACGGAGAACATTTCACTCTTACTGTCATGTACGTAATACTATGTGGAGATCGATGTTATGGTGAAGCTTTCTGCGTGAGTAGGCTTGCAAAAGAATAAACACAATCATGCGATTTCAAGTCCAAATAAAAAAAAAAAAACAGCACATGTAAAAGAACGAAAGTTAGATAAAAACACATTTTCTGTCATCCCTGTATTCTCCCCAGCTTTGCTTATGGCCAGGCTCACGGCTATGTTGCTTCGTTTGGTGTTGCTGAGTTCTTCCTCTTCTAAAGAGCCACAACCACCTCATTAGTTTGTTCTTGTGGACTTTTCCTGTCATCGGATTTTAACAGGTGCTTTTTAGCATTTAAAGGATGATATTCACGAAGGATGAAGGAGTATGTATGGAGACAGATTTTCCTCCGCCCATTTGACACATCCAACTCGGACGAACACGCACATGCTTTCTGGGATAGTGATTCATAGTTTTTCCAAAGAGCACAGTTTTCTTAGCACTGATCCTTTCTTTTAACAATCTATTCAACAAACATTTGCAATCCATGTTGCATGTCAATTTTTTTGTGCTACAGTAGTTACAAATTATCCAGGCAGAGCAAACCACCAATCAAAAAATAGTGACAGAAGTTTGTAAACAAGAGAACGTCTGGTTTATTTTTTAACCAGACAGTGTGACCCAAAAGGTGATTAACTATTCCGATGTAGTTATTTTTGACCAAGCACGTTCTGTCACCTAAAAGATTCAATGAGATCCAGGATAATTTGAAAGGTACATCCAATCAAGCAACCATCCTCGACGCCAACCCCACACCAGGTCTTAACTTGCCTGCATATTGGAAGTGTACGTTAGTGTTCTGTTTGTTTTAGTCTTAACAATGTTCAATTAGATTTATACGGTTAGTCAGGATGGTGCATTTTTTTGTTGGAAGTGCAGCAGAAACCTTGAAGAGGATCTTCAGATTGCTTCAAGCAAAGAAGGTACTAATTAATTAGCAAGTTCAAATGAGCTGACATGTACAATGATCATCGTAGCTCTGTACAGCTTTAACCAATAGTCCTAATAAACTGGGGTCACTTTTCCTCTAATAGGTAAATAATATTAATGATAGACAGGTCTGACTCAGTCATCCCAAGTTGTCCTTGTCATTAGGAAATGTGTATGTTAAGGATTTGTGAGGGTTGATGGGAAGGACTAAAGAGAAGAGATGGCTTGCAGACCCTATTTTCAACACGGTGGAAGGAGTATGGAAGCTTTGAAATAGAAAATATGCTTCTAAAGTGAGAGGGAACAATTTCAAACACATTGTGGAGTATGTTTTCCATTGAGCTTCATGGAATCGTATTAATGAGACTAAAAGATCGTTCAAAACCATTGATACCATTTTAACGCTGCAGTTTCTTAACCATGATGGCGGTAAGTGAATTTGTGAGCGCTTTCTTGCATAAACTGTACACTAAGTTATCAAATGTTATATAAAATGTCACTTTTATTATGTCTGGTTTGTATGCTGTGAAACCTGTGTTAAGCAGTCAACCTATATTAACGTGACTCCATTGAATTCCATTGCACATTCTTACAGTGCATAGTTTCTTATGCTTCATCAATGCACACTAAGCGTGCACAAGTTGAAAACATGATCTGTTTTCTTTGATGCTCAGCCCAGACAATAACCACTCAGTTTAAGTGGCTATTTTCTCTAAAACGAGCATAGTGACCTTTCTTTTTTAACTTGTTGTTTTAACATACCTGTTATCCTCTTTATGTTTAATTTTTTTTTTAAGAAAATGAATTGATGACAGAAAAATGTGTTATTGCCAGAAATACAAGATTGCCCACCACTCGCTGGCATAAGAACCTGCACACTAGTAACGTTTGGGTCGATACTGCTTCATACTTTGCTTCCCTGCTAATAAATTTGTCTTTAATTGGTGACCATGGGTTAGACATTTTATGTTTAACGTTTTTGTAAGTTCTGCTTTATCTATGTGACTTCTATAACCACCAGACATGGCAATAACTGATCAAATAAACTTATATTTGAAAATGAATATTCCATGCGATTATGGGGTAAATCGTTGAGTTGTTTCGATTTCTTGAAATTATCTGTAAAAGCAAACAATCTCAGAAAGTTTGAGAAAATTTTCACCACAACTTTTATTTCATGGGAATCAGGTGTTCACTTATAATATGGTGCACACTATGTTACAAATTGAAAGCCAGTTTTCTCTTGTTTTCTTCCTACCAATTCACTGAAACCAAACTGTGTCCTCCAACCCTCAGTAATAAAATAATGCCTTTGAGAATTGAGTTAAAACTACTCAAACACAGGCGTTTGAGTGGTCTCGGCACCCCTAAAATTTCGGGCACCGGTGCCATATTATTTTTGGGCACGCTATGTTTACACGTTTAAAATCAGGAGTGCCGTGCCAAAAAAGCTGGCGGCACGGTACCGACATTTTGGGGTGCCGTGCCGATCTTTTTACGCGTGTAAATGGGGTTTTAAGAATTATTTCAATGAGAGCTAGTTGTTGTCTGTATTTTGCTTCATTATTTAATGAACGTACCAAAAAGGTGTTGATCCTGTACACATGCATTTCAATAAATTCTGCACGGTATGTATTAAACAGTTGATCAAAATTCATCGACCGCGTCCTTTTGCTTTCCCAATGTAAATTGTGGAAATAAAACATTTTTTCCCTTTCAAACCTCTATGAAAGCTGAAGAGATCAAAAATTGTTCGTTTCTCCAGAAATTTGCATAATTTTGTTTACGACGTCACTGATGCGTGACATGGCACTTTCCGCTTTCGCGTGAAAACTGACAGCCAAACTAATGTTTTTCAGCAAACTAATCTACTTGATATAATACTTTTGTATGAGAAGCAAAAATATTATGTCGAGTTTTCAGGTATGCAAAAAGTTATGATTAGCAGTGAACTTATCAGTTAAGAGTGCTTCTTTCAGCCAGACATTTTCTGGCGTGAAATAATTTTTGGCGGCAAACTTTCATGTCACGTTATGTCGGGAAAGAAGCACTGATGTGCGTGATGTAGAATATTAACTTGGAAATTTGATGAACAATGTCACGAAATAGTAACGCAAGCAATACTTTAAAAATTAGTGAGCAAAGCAGATTGCACAATTGTACTCCGGGAAAGTCCAAAGTTAATACACTGCATGACAATGATGTAACTGCACGCGTAGTATTAAGCTAAATAAGGAAGAGAAACGCGTGTAATTGTGTAATTGAAATAAAATTTAGTAGCATGACAATAGTGTAGGCTTGGGATTATACTGTGCTCGTGATTGTAGTAAAAATACTTGTTGCGCAAATAGAACCTAGTAAATCTTAGTACAATTGTAATGTAAGAGCAGATCGAGTAAGAACGAATTGTGAACGGAACTGTGCATCGCGAATATTGTAGATTGGATCAGAGATTGTCAGATTGTGAATGTTAAATAAATCTTCAGAAAAGGAAAGAATTACAGTCCTCTTCAGTTTGTGAACCGGCAAGTGCAGAGTTCATGAAAGATTCTGCGACACTTGGTCACTTCGAGCCGGATTGGAAATGACCGCGGAGGTTGGAAAAAAGAAAAAGCGACGAGGAAGCCATCGATTATACCTTGCTGGAATCCTCCCAGAAGTAGAAGCCAGTCTTGAACATAACACCGTGGAAAGAAAGGCAGAGCTGGCGAAATGGAAACACACGCTAAACGAGCAGCTGGAAAAGATAGCGCCCCTCGACTTAGAGATCCTGGCCTTGATGGGAGACGACGAAAAGGTGACGGAGGAGGATATGGCCAGAGAGATAGACGAGAGCAGCCGTCTTGCGTCGGACATAAAGTGCAAGTTGGCTGCGATCGAAGAACTGTTAACCGCACCGCAAATACCACAAGTACAAAATGTACCGCAGCACCAGAATTCGCCGCCAATGCAGACCGGACAAGCAAGCCAGCATAAATCCGTCCGAGCGAGACTGCCGAAACTGGAGGCGCGTA